>NC_142353.1:19220294-19372941 GCF_059441175.1 Urocampus carinirostris | reverse complement strand
CCTTTTCTGGCTTACGACTCGCTTCCAACCCCGACCACGTTTTTCCTCTCCTGTCCCGACTACTGACCCGTTTTTCCGTCCCCGACACCGCCATCGCCCGTCACGGGAGATCCACTACCGCATTCAGAGCGACCTGCTTCCCGCAACCACCGGATCGTGGGCGCAACCCTTTCTCTTTCTTCCAATAAAATGCAACGCAAGTGGGTCCTGTCTCCGTTCTACTCTTGACAATATGCGATTAATTTAAGCTTTTTTCGGGGTTGAACTTAACTTTTTTGCAGGCAGCTCTGTTTTTTCCACATTGTTTCTGCAGTGGAAATAAAATAGCTGATTTATGGGGCGCAAAGTTAAAACACAAACAAACCCACCCAAACTCAGAATGAGTCATAAACCATATTTTGGAAACAGGTACAGTACTGGAGCTTCACACCTGTTTGGACAGTGAGTTATCTGTGAGCAACGACGGGTTTTATAGGTGTCCCAAGTTTGTGTGTTTACACAGTAAGAGTGAGGAACCGGATGACGGACTCCATGTGATCATCTGACTTGTAAAAACATTTAGGAGCTTTTGTGGGTGGAAAGCTGACTGAGGATAAAAGCATGACTGATGTATTACTCTTTCAACACACAATATTAAAGCAGTAGTCTGACATATGTTTAATCAAAAATAAAGTACCACATGGAGCTAGAATTTAAATTTAAAAAAGCAACAACCTGTATTTTCTAAGGTATTCCCAAAGAAATTCAAATATTCTTGCTGGATAAATGATATTAATGCCCATTTTGGCACATTGATTCCTAAAAATGCCATTATTATTATCTTATATACTCTAAACACGTTATGCTATTACAGTAATCCCTCGGTTATCACAGTTAATGGGGACCAAAACCACCCGCGAAAAGTGAAAATCCGCTAAGTAGCGATGCCCCCTTCAAAAATGCTTTTTAAAAAAAATATATTTTATTTTATTTTATTATTATTATTTTTTTAGACCCGGTTAATGGGCACTAAAACAACCTGCGAAAAGTGAAAATCTGCGAAGTAGCGACGCCCCTTCAAAAATGCTTAAAAAAAACATTATTTTTTTTAATTTAATTTTATTATTGTTAATTTTTAGACCCGCGAAGCTCTGAACCCGCGAACGTGGAACCGCGAAGTAGCGAGGTCCCACTGTAGTGCATTCTTACAATTACTATATTTTTCGGAGTATACGTCATTGTTTTTTTTTCCATAGTTTGGCCGGGGATGCGGCCCATACTCCGGTGTGACTTACAGTATACATGAAATTCTTAACACAGTCTTATATCATTGAGTATAACATTTTTATTATCGCTACTGTGCATCATTTCACCAGTTATTTTCACACTAAATCGCAAGAGGTCGCTCCAGACCTGTGGTGATAATTTCAACCTTGATCTTTTGTGAGGGGACATTTTTAGAACCGGAAGAAGAAAGCGAAAGAAAGTATCGTCCTGAGTTGGTCAGAGGAGTTGTTTAGTAACACCGAGGATGAAAATTTGATTGGACTGAAGCTGATATTTCGGTAAGCATTTGTTCTTATGCTAGAGTTATCTGAATTATTCCTAGTATGTTTCCTCGATGCTGAAATTAACAGGCATGTCAATCACTAAACGTTCTTAGGGTACAAACGTATTCAGCTCATTGTTCTCTTTTATTTTAAATTGCCTTTGAAAATGACATAAGTTTTTAATGTTGGATTTTAACAAATATATTTCCCCCCAAAATGCAACATCTCCTCCGAGTGCGACTTATCATGTTTTTTTTCTTCTTAATTCTGCATTTGTTTTGCTGGTGCAACCTATACTCAGGAGATATTTGTGGTCAAGATAATATCATGATGACACAATCGGTTATTGGACCAGTCTAAACCTGACCTAAAATGAGAAAATTGTGCTTTGAGACATCTTGGAAAGAGAGACTAATTAATAACTTTGCAAGTGTCACCCTAAAATCAATGGTTTATGTCTGTCTAGGAGTCCATTAAAGGAGAATGGACTTTTTTTCCCTGCTTGTGTTCTGATCAAGATCCTGGTGGCAAGACTAGACAGGTAAAACCACCACTGACCGAAGAAATTCCATTGAGGCTTTTATTACAATAAAAAAAGGTAAAAAAAAAAACAGAATCTACTCTGGGCTTGTAAACCAATAACTTAGTTGTGTATTTTCAAGTGTCGAGAAGATAATTGACCATTGTTTTTATAGGAAATGGGCGTACCTTTAAAATGATAAAACCTAAAGTCACATGATGTAAAACCTAAAGCAAATTCCCCCAAAAAACACTTCCTCACTCCATAGCTGTCAGGACCAGAATGGAAACAGGACCCACTCGCTTAACGTTTAAGTTTTATTAGAAGAAAGGGAGGGGGTTGTGTCCATGATTGCTGGACACGGGAAGCAGGCCGCTCTGAATGCGGAAGTGGGACTTTCGTGGCGAGCGATGACAGTGTCGGGAACGGAAAAAAGTCGAAAGCCAGGAGAGGAGAGTAGACGTGGTCGAGATCAAAAATGGGTCGTTATTCGGGACGGGAGAACAGATGTGGTCGAGATCAAAACAGGTCGTAATTTGGGGCGGGAGAGCAGACGTGGTCGAGATAAAAACAGATCGTAGCGGGAGACAAATAGGAGCAAAAAAACGGGACAGGCGAAAAAGAGCTTGCCATGTAAAAATAGAGATTCACAGACGGACCGACAAAAGGGGACTGACAGGGAGCCTATATATTGATGAAAGATAGTGCTCACAAAGCTTACTCTCACTGTCTAACAACTGAGTGAATCAACACATTGGACCATCAAGTGAATATATGAGGTATATATGTATATAATGAGGTGATAATTAGACTAAATAAACAAAGTAGAAAGTGAGATAGAAACTTAGAGTCATGACTACATACAATATGCAGTGAAACTGTCAGTCTGTCTGTCTAGGGAGAAAGAGGAGAGAAAGAGAGCAGTGGGTTTTACTCAAAACACAACATTGCATTTAGGAAAAAAAGGTTACCTTTACTCACTCATTAAATAACCACAATAGCATCGTATTACAAAAAAATCATGGCTGCTTTCACATTAATACTTAGAAAACTAACTACGTTGCATTCTCTGCATTCACCGTTGCTGCAGCTATGTCTGCTAAATTTGACTTTGCTATTATCTATGATGGCAACCGACGCCCAAAACCTGATGCAAATCTTCCTGTGCAATCAACAGGAGCAGCACGGGACTAAATTACCCTGCTAGCTCAGTCTACTTGCGATCCCTAACTGTTGGGTGGGGAAGGAGGGTGTTACCATGGCACCAACCTATCGCAGGGGCCCGGGGATAAAGCACGTAGCTGTACATAATCCTTGCTATGATCCCCGTCTGTTTCCCAGGGCAACCAGTCCCCCAGATGATTTATGTATCTTCCGTATGCCGAAGTCTGCGGAGTTTTCGTTCAAGGTGGCGAATTATTGAAAAATGTATTTTGTTAATCAGAGATTGTGCACATGTTCTTTTCCCAACTTTCTTTTTTAGCGGTAAGAGATAAGTGACACTCAAAAACTAATTAAAGCAAGATAACACATATTCCCTGTGCTTTAAATGTTTAATGTTAAATGGCCCATTAAGCATGCATATTTTTTCACCGCATCCAAATTGGAAGTATAAAAGTAGTGTAAAATGTAAGTTAGTTGATAATCACCTGGCACTTGGAATACATGGAAATGCAGATGTTGAAATGTTTGAAGTAGAGTTTTAGGAAATTATTAGAAGAGTCTAATGCAGGATATATATAATAATAATAATAATAATAATTTCCTTTGTATTGTCATTCTTTGTAACAATGTACACAGAACGAAATGTCGATACACCTGACCCGTTGTAGCGAGTCGATGCAGCCGCAGCCAACAGAGGGCGCCGCCATTATACCAATTAGGTATGTCTCGGCCGAGGCGCGAACCAGTGACCTCCCAGTCTCAAAGCGGGCACACTACCATATATATATATATATATATATATATATATATATATATATATATATATATATATATATATATATATATATATATATATATATATATATATATATATCGGGACGGGAGAACAGATGTGGTCGAGATCAAAACAGGTCGTAATTTGGGGCGGGAGAGCAGACGTGGTCGAGATAAAAACAGATTGTAGCGGGAGACAAATAGGAGCAAAAAACGGGACACATATATATATATATACATATTTTTGGTTTGAACAAATTTATTGACACTAATAACAGAAAACAATCTTGACAATCTCAACAGCAATCAAGCACATTCACAATATTATATTTCAATATGACGTTTAACAGCAAACACAATGTGAGGTTTGAACAACCCTGCTCGAAAATCTTAATAGCAATCAAGCGTATTCACAATTTTGTTATATAACATCTTTTTTAGTGTCAATAGATCAGTACCAACCCCTTGCCTAATGTTTACAATAGGGTTTTGTAATGTAAAAATTATGTAAAGAGATTTTGCTCACCAACTCTATCTCTATTGGAAACACAGCTTTGTGCTGCAAAACAAATCAATGTACCAGCCTTTATCATTAGCCGCCATTTACATCATCAAAGACCAAATTCAAGCATCATAAGAAAGACAGCTTGTAATTTGTCCTTGCTGACTTCTTGGCAAGAACCGTGATACTCCCCGGGCAAGCTGCCAGGCAATCTCAGGACACTTAGACAAACTCAAAACTCCTGTTTCACTCAAGTTCAAAACTTTGGACAGTTTAGCTTTCACTTCTCCCTAAAGGTCTGGGAGTGCTGGCAGAAGCAAAAGATCAGACGGAAAACTGAAGGGGGGAAATCTGATTCAACAAAACCTTTCACCATGAAAATAAATTGCATTTAAGCATTCAAAAATTATAAATGATAGCTATTAAAAGGTGCAACACCAGTTTTACTGAAAAACATATATCACTACATCATGAAAATAATGCAATTCTTGGGAAATACTACAACATATATATATTTTTTAATGATGTAATGATGATATTTTTCCATCCAATTTCTAAAATGGCTACTAAAGTGCAGCAAAAATTGTAGCCCCATGACCAGTTGGTACCACAAACTGATACCATTAAAATGCCATTCCCTCAGGAATAATTGACTTTTAGAGAAATACTTTCAAATCCAAACAAGATATTTTCAACCATTATTGCAATAATTTAAAGGGACAGTGTGTATTATTTGACCACTGCATGCCTCTGTATGATTTAGCGCAGGAGTCTTTCACTTCCAAGTTAAATTTAACCTGGTATAATGTTTTTGGAGTTTTCTGAGCTTAGTTTTACTTAACTTTTAATATTTCCAATTGTACACGTTAATGTGATAGGTCATGTATGTTTTTCTTATGATTTAAATCAACATATTTTTTAATGAATTAAGTTTTTTTATTTTTCCATTGGGATGATATAAATAATACACACAGTCTTTTTTAATGAGAATGTATTTTGATTTTATGCTCCTTGTTAATAAATAGAAATTCTAAACCAATCAAAACTGGTATCAGTTATTACTGTGTGTATAATAACTTACAATGCCTAGAGAAAGCCTTCTGGTGGGTTCATTTATCTTGCTCCGTCAAAGCGTTGACATATTTAATTTTTAGTAAATTGATATTCTGAATCTAAATATTATTTCATATAGTTACATATACTTGTGTGAATGCTGCTCATTTTCCCTCAAAATAGAAATAAATTATGAAATCCTTTTGACGATGATGAATGAAATGTTTGTTCTTAGCACAAGTGACTTAAATGTCCTCTTTAATGTACCGGTTATCCTGGAAGGGGCTTTAACACTCGTGTGCCCCCCTTCTAAAGGTTTTAGTATATTTCTCATGTTAAGGTTTGGAGTCGGTTTCAGTTTAGAGAATGGTGTGATTGTAACCTATGCAGTCACGGAGACAGTTTGTGATCAAGAGCTATTCAAATAAATTAGACTTTAATTTACTTTAAAATGGCTAGTATTGACACTGATACTGATAATTGGCGTTGGTATAAGCCCTTTCATGAGTTTGATAATGTACAAAACATGAAATAACATGGACATAAAAAGCCAACTGATCCAGGTCTCTGATGTATACAGTATTTCGATGTACAGTATGTCAACATGTAAATGCTCCTTTAGGTCTGTATTGATGCAGGTTTTAAATTAAAAAAAAAAAGAAATGTATGGTTCAAAACTATTTTGGATCAGTGGACAACTTGGACAACATACTGAGGGGTTATGTCTCGCCACAGAGATGTGAAGTCGGTGTTGCCTGCCTTGTATGTTTTCGTGCAGCAAGAGTGAGCAAAATAGAGCCTGCAGACATTATTGCGAAGTGGAAGGCAAAAACAAGGACAACAAAGCCCACCAGCAGCGTGTGGCGAGACACGCTCGCACACATCACCAACCAAACTTTGCCCACATGTGTGGACCATTCCGTTCTGTCATATTCCCTTTAGGTAACATTGACTTCCTTTTCCCTAAAATGTGCATAATATAATGCAGCCTATTTAGGCATACCATAAAGCATAAAGCAAGCAAATTAATTTGAGACTGGGAGGTCGCTGGTTCGCGCCTCGGCCGAGTCATACCTAATTGGTAAAATGGCGGCGCCCTCTGTTGGCTGCGGCTGCATCGGCTCGCTACAACGGGTCAGGTGTATCGACATTTCGTTCTGGGTACATTGTTACAAAGAATGACAATACAAAGGAAATTATTATTATTATTATTATTAAAACAAATTACTTTTACTCACTGCTTTAACAAACTTGCTTGACAGAAAACGTATTTTTAAATTATATGGGGAGAACAACTATACTGACTCTGATCTAAGCCTGTTTGCCAAAACGGCGGCAACGATGAGACGGCAGCCAGCTTCACTAAGACACTTGCCAGATGTTTGGATTAGCATTCGAATTGTTCACAGAGTAAAGTATGTCCTTACAAAAACAAAAAGTATGGTTCATTATACCCATGTCTCAACAATTTAGCAATTTAGTGTTCGTCTTAAGCCACAAAAGCAACACCAGATTAAAAACCTGGAAGTAAAACTGGGCTAAGAGTTTAGAGTATTCTTTTTTTCTTCTTCTTTTTTTCTAAATGGATGTGCACCAAAAGCTCCAAAAGCCAATGCAGTCTAATTGATTTGGAGAGACTTGAGGTTTTCCAGATGGCTTGTCTGGGTAGTTTTTACTCACACAAAGATGTTCCATTCATGGGCCCAGTTCAATTCATGCCATGCACATTAGACAAATTGAAGTTTTTAATCCCAC
This sequence comes from Urocampus carinirostris, assembly GCF_059441175.1. Lineage (NCBI taxonomy): Eukaryota > Metazoa > Chordata > Actinopteri > Syngnathiformes > Syngnathidae > Urocampus > Urocampus carinirostris. The sequence continues at coordinate 19,365,644 of NC_142353.1, read as the reverse complement.
TTCTCCTGACTCCTTTTCACCTCTTCAGGGCCATTGAGTTTCATTGCTATCGTATTTAAAGGTAAAATGACAGTGATAAATAAGGTAATTTAGTTTGCTATTACATGTATATAACTGTATATGTAAGCATTAAGGTGTTTTACTCTCTTGTGGTTTACCTATAAATTACTTTCAAATTAGATTCTATAGTTTTGATTTTGTTAATTGCTGAGCGTTATTTTTTCATTTATTTTTGTTACTTACTAGCGCAAAAGGCTAGCAGTTTGAAGTGCATTTCTAAAATAAGTTATGTTATTATTATGTTATATTTGTTATTAGCAGGTTGTAATGATTTAAAGGAGGGTTATAACAGGCTCAGTCAAACAAGAAAACATCATGTCGGTTAGAAATCACAATTCCAAGAAAATTACGATGACCTATCACCGATGAGATATTTTCAAAACCACTCAGCCGGCTACTCAGGTGCCCGTTGGCACCACGTGGGTGAACCCTGCTTTATAGTTTAGTAGCACACTCAGAATAAGGTGATAATCGATTATTGAATTTGAACATGCAAGGAGAACAGGAGAGTACTGTACAAAACTCATCATGGTAAGAACTTTCCAATTAGTTCTAAAAGTCCTCCCCTGCAAACTTTCATTTTAATAAACGCTGGAACAAAACAAGTCTGGGTGTTCACTGACTGAACCGCAAACTGAACAACATGCAATATGCTGACGCGATAGTTCAGGAACCGAATATTTAAAAGGGCGGGGTGTATTATTCGACCACGAAACGTCACTGCATTTTGTCATGCAATAGAAAATGAGAGGTACAAATCACAAACTAGAAACTAGAGTACAAACTACAGAGACTCTAAGGGACCAAACTTCAGCCTTTTACCATTTTTTCTTGTATTTTTTTCCCAGCTTTTCACAAGGATTTTATTTCTGTGGTACCATAGAAGCAAAATGGTAGACAATCATGTCTGCTACCTCACGGTGAGCCTCATATTATGTGTTACATTGCAAGTTATTAAATATGCATGTTATTCAAACTAGCCACTAGCAGGTGGTAAATAATATAAGATGTCCCTTTGGGTTATTTCGTTTATGATTTTTTTTTAATTGTTTAATAGTTCAATGCCAGTCAATGAGAGAGCCATTATTTGAAATGACAGTGAACTGGATTGGATGAATGGACGTGACTAGTGTCAAAAGTTTAAGTAATCTCACATTGAGAAGTTTTCTTTTTTCATTAAGTAGCACAAAGTTCAATTTAGTCATGGGAAGTCCATTTTTAGTATTCATTTTATTATAGGATCTGATTTGAATCCAATTAGCATACTGTAGAGATTACACTATGAAAGAGAAACATATGTTATTTCATTCATTTGACCTACAAGTTCCCCTTTTCACCAATGTTTTACCCAAAAAAGATCTCCATCCAAAAAGAGAAATTGCAATTGTATTACATTATTAAAAATATATTTGCTTATTTACTTAGAATTTGTGAAATCAAACAAATATCTGGAGAAAGTGTAGTGATGTGATTGGCAATTTTGCTGTTAGTCACAAGCGCCCAATGAAACCTCTTTACAAGGCTCCGCTTAATCGTCTGATTAAGACAAAAGAAGTATAACAGAGTTTTGATACGACATATTTTCCTCCATTTTAACTTTGTCGTCTTTGAAGAGGTGTCGTATTGGGAGAGTTGGTTTCACAAAAACAAGACTATGGACTGACGTAATCTGCACGGAGCAGATGAACCCAATACGAGATGAAAAAAAAAATCAAAATAAGGATGACTATAATGAAGTCTCTCTAAGCCCACTTGATCCTTTCATCACATAAACACAAAATGTAATCCTGCCAGTGTACACTGGCAAGTGCACTCATGTGTGAATATGATTTCCTGTTTTTTCTCCAAACACTTTATTGGGTTAAGCCAGTGTTGGGACGAACATGTTGTAAAGGAACGCAATCCTGGAAGGCAATTACTTTTATCTGTGACATGTACTGTGACGCGTCAGCAATAAAATTGTGTAGATTTACTGTCGTCAGTACTTGGTGCGTTACTATATTACTCTGCTACTGTGTACGTGCAGACCATTACTCATAGTGCCCTCTGTATTTTGAGAACCCTTCCTTCCCTCACGTCAGGAAGGTCAAACTAAGTTTGGCTCAGGGGCCGGATCAAGACTTCATATTCCTCGGTGGGCCAGATCAGAAAAAAAAATGTCAGCACCAAATCATTTTATTGGTTTTTCAGTGCCATGCCTTATTATTAAGCCTACATTTGAATTATAATCACAGATGACAGGTGATCTTTTCTAAGCAAAACGTATTTATTAGGAAACTATGGGGACAATAAATTTCCCGGTTGGGATTGACTTTAATTATTTTAACAATTGAGTAAATTAACTTTTACATCTGAACCAACTCATCACAAACATTAATAAACCCAAGTGGGGGCTATAAATAAAATACGCTACCCTCAATTGTCGTACTGCTTTGATCGGTGGTTCGCGCCCCGGCCGAGTCATTCCTAAGACTTAAAAAGTGGTCGGCGGCGCCCTCTGTTGGCTGCGGCTGCATCGGCTCGCTACAACGGGTCAGGTGCGATCGACATTTCGTTCTGTGTACATTGTTACACAGAATGACAATACACGGAAATTATTATTATTATTATTATTATTATTAAATAAATAAAGACATACAAAATAAGTTTTAGCAGTTAACAGGCCATGTCATCAGATCAAACTACTTGGCTGGGTATACTGAAGCAGAGAAAATATTGCAGAATATTGTCTTTAACATAAAACCATCCTGGACATCAGCTCTTTTACACATTTGCTGCCCTCTAGCTGAAGAAATGACCATTCGGTTCCTATGTAGGGTGTTTATACTTACCTACAAAAAAAAAACAACAAAAAACAATGTAGTTATTGTGGCACCATCTCAGGTACAGAGTACCGCATATACTCCCATCCAAGACAAATTTACAAATATAAAATAGAATCCTGAAATCACTGAATCAGCACATTTAGTCATGTGTCATCAGTTGCGAATGGTAGGCAGCGCTTGAATGAAGGGGCGTAGCTTATACAGGAACAACAAACCAACAGGAAATCAATAGGGCAAACGGGTACACATAATTCATGGAAAAAAGGTGCTCAATTACAGTGTTTTCTTTGTAATATTTTTGTTTCCGATGAACCATACCGGGGAAAAAAAGAAAACATCTTCAACAGTACCCAGAAATGGAGAAGGAGATGTAATATTGGTTTGAAGCTCTAGGGCACAATTCATTTCGAGTGTCTTGGCTAGTTGTTTGATTGCAGGATTTTAAGATTGCACAAGCCAAGAAATATAAAGACTTTACTGTTTCCACAGGTTGGAGTACAGATTTTTTCTATTTGTTATAGCATGTGGTAATTTTAAAGCAGTTCAAGTGGTTTGGCTTCTATGTGACTACATACACCCGTTGTGTCAAATTCATGGCACGGCAGACAATTGTAGCCCTCCACATCATTGCATTGGCCCGCACGGGGCTTAAAATATTTGAGCCTCTCAAAACAAATCAAACAAAGAATCCTTTGACCAAAAACTACATTTCCCACTCTGCGTGTCTACTACAATACCTGCAAACTGACAACCGCTACTCTGCAGTCTTTCCGTGGTGGAATTGACAATTTCCACCACGGAAAAATGTCCAAGAAAATTTGTTATATTAAATTTATATATATATATATATATATATATATATATATATATATATATATATATATATATATATATATATATATATATATATATATATATATATATATATATATATATATATATATACATATATTTAACTGTATTTTCTATTATTATCGACTGTAATGTTTGTGATTTTAATAAGTAATTAACTATGATTTATTTTTACATTAAAGAGTTGACATACTTACATCAGGCCCTTTGAGGATAGCCATATTTGGCTGAGTTGGTCCTTGGTGAAAACAAGATTGACACCTGTTATATACAGTGCAAGGTCATTTGTAACTAGTTACTTTCAGAATAATCCACTACTTTTTGGTGTCTGCAATCTGTTGTCTGAATTACCTTTAAAATTAAGTAACCAGTAACTTAAACTAATTACTTTTTTTCAGGAACATGCACAACACTGGGTAAACCAGCTCGGTGACCTTGCAGGTAGGGCGCCCGTCCGGAGACTGGGAGGTTGCTAGTTCGAGCTTCAGCTGAGTCATAACCAAGACTTACAACATTGGTATACATTTCCTCCCTGCTTGACGCTTGGCATTAGGGGTTGGAATTTGGGGGTTTCATCACCTCATGACTCCCAATACATCAGTTGGGTTCAAATGGACCCACGAGAATCTCATTGTAAGAATGTAGTACCATTAAAACTGAAACCTTATGTTTGTTTTGATGGCAAATTGTGTTGCTTAGTTGACTGTCGAACTCCTTTTAACTTAAAATTGCAGGTAAAATTGTTTCAATTCATTATTGGATTATTTAACTGATTAAAACCTTATTTAGAAGCCAACACAGCAGCCATTGTTTGTGTTGTTATGCATTTGCACATGTTGGGATAAGAAAGCATGCACACTTGACTCTTAGCTGTGTTACCGACAAGGACCCTTTACAGCCCAGGTTAACGGGAAGATTTTATTTTTCTATTTCAGGAAAAAATGCATTGTCTGCTCTATACTGCATAAAATCCACACAAAATCCTGACACGCAGCAAAGACCAAAAAGTGTCATTTCCTTTCATTTCCTTATGACCTTAGTTTGCTCTGCTAATTACAGTCCATATGGCCAAAAACAAACAGCTTATACAATGAGGATGCAAACGGCTTTATTTCCCCTAATTATGCAAAACAGCTTATTCAGGGAACAGCTGTTCTCACATCTAATAATAAGGCCGCTGTTTGTGATCAAAGTGCACAAAAACAAATGCGTGTCGTTCCAATCGTCGCAGCATGTCCCCGAGGCTTGAACACGAGAGCCTAAAGTTATTCTGAACGCCTCTCAAGATCTCAAGCCGGCAGCCCGCAGGATATCTTTTGACTTTGTTGTCTGGATAACAACATTTTACTATCATAAACCATTATCATTAACTCATTAAATGTCAGACATTCCCTCAAATGGGAAGTGCCTGTGCTAGCCAATGCTTGCAACTGTGACCCATTTTAAAAGCCGAGAGAAAATCTAGTTCTGTAGCTATATACCTGTAGACTAAAGGCATATCAAAAGATCTTTATTTGAAAAATAAGAATGATTCTTCCACAGTTGAAAATTGTTGTTTCCAATTAAACTTCTTAGGAAAACGGCTTTTTGTAAAAATGTGCATTTCAAACACAGCTTTCACATTGATGTTTTTTTTTTAATTTTTGATATATCAATTATCTAAAAAATGCTTCCCGTAAACACAACAGCATTTTGCTTGCAAATTACCATTGTATTGCAAGAACGCTGAACGTATGCACGAGCGCTGCATGAACTTTTCAAGAAATTTCCACTGTTCTCAAATCACTTTTTAAATTTTGCGACACAAAAATGATTAAACATTAAAAATCATTAGAAGATAATATTACAATAAACCAATCAATCTGTAATAAATTAATCCATAATTTGCGTGGGTTGCAATTATTTTAAAGGCACCGTGTGTATTATTTGACCACTAGATATTGCAGAATTGTGTAGTACAACCAAAAATCAGCAGTAAAAGGTACAAGGTAGAATACAAACTTTTAATAAACTTTACCAATGTTACTTTAACCTATAAAAGTCTTCCTCAAGGTTTTTTATGTACTTTTATTTTGGGTACCTGTGACATCAAGATGGCAGACCATTGTGCTGGAATTGTTTTAATATCCAAGTAATAAAAAAAAATATCTATTGTATTTCATATGTTTTTTTTCTTTTTTCTTTAAATAAATACTGTTTTTTTAATAAATGAATTATTTTCACCACTATAAGACGGCAAATGATTTACACTGTCTCTTTAAACTGGCATCCCGCGCACTAAAGCTATGCGTGCTTGATATTATAAGACTAAATAGTTGATTAGTTGTATCTGCCACAACCTAAAATATATAAGCAGCAAAAAGAAAAATAACTGAAATTTTAATTTTAATGGACAGTACTTGCATTACTCAATGCCTTTTTAGTATAGTCAAATAACAAATATTAAAAAGACCAGTATATGAGATTACCAACCTTTTAATGTGTGACTATAAAATGTTGTTTATATTTACAGTTTGAGATTGGTAATGGCCGCGGGAAAAAAACAATACTGCACTGATATTGCCCATCATCACAGGTAACAATAACTCAACTATTATAACTCACACGCTCATTGGCACCAATGCAGACAGTAATATCAGTACACACCTATATAAAAACATAAAGCAAAAAAACCTTTAGTATAGACAATTTATTTTAAATGATGTGTGGCAAAAACACATGTAGCAAAACTTTATTTAAATGTGGTGTACATTATGAGTAAAATAAAATCTTTCTGAAGTACAACACACAAATGATCACAAGCAAGGCCTGCATAACTCAATGTTTTAACCAATTTGACCATACCATTTTCTCATAAGATAATTTGGTACCGAATCAATCCCTATGTTGCATCCATTTAAACATTTTTAAAAAATATATTGGTAGTCCACTTTTGTAATCATTTGAAAGAGAACTTTGAGGAATGTCACCCTTGACCCAGAATTGTACAAAACATGGTTCAAAAACTTCCATAAACTTGAGAATTTTCAAGCCAGGGAATATGGAGGGAAAAGTATTATATATGGAGCAAAGTCAAATGTATTCAGACTTTAAAAAAAAACACCACTTTTACTTTTCCAATCAATATGTCTTGCATAACATGAGTTCACTGTATCAACATGCGGAGACAATAGTTCAACGTGTACCATATATATTGTGTGCTCATTTACCGTTTGTACCTTTTGCCCAAATTCCCTCCGGAGACTTATTGACATGCTCCGTTGTAATCCGACTTGTTTTTTTAAAAGACAGACACAACCGTAAAAATAATTGGATTTGGTTGTGACATGTGTCCAGTGATCCTCCATACAAAAGAGCATATTTACTATTCAAGTTGAATCAGAAAGTAAATAATACATGTGCAAGTGAAAACAGGTAAAAAAGGATTTTAACAGGCTTAGACAATAATTGTTTGGTGTACAAAATAGCATGGAATGAAACTGAATGGCCTCTGCAACTGTTAAATATAAGGTTGCGTTACACCAAATACCAATGCAAAACAGTAGCTTTGCATCAGCTGTTGAGACAAAAAATCAATTACCAATACAAACTGTACTGAAAAAGTGGATTGAATTTATTTTTCGGAAAGTATAAATGATAATATTCCAGTTTTTATTGTCACATGTCCTTTGCCATCCCATTTTGAGTCATGCTACCTTGAAATAAAGTCAAGTATTGACCTAATATGATAGTTGTTTTTGCCTATACCTAGTTTTAGAAGAGATAATTGTGAATAAGAATACAGAGAGAACTGGGCCAACCCAAAACACACCGGAGTTTACTTCGCCAAATATATGCTTCCAAATATTTGCTTCTTTGCTAAAAGCAGCTGTGTTTTCTTCTACTTCTTCACTGAAAGTGAACGTTGTCTTTTTCTATTGCCAGAAACCAGCACATTATTTTACCGGGCAATCTAATTCAAGCAGACTCTTAGGTCTGATCGCCAGCATAGGACAGTGTTCATTACGTGAAACCCCAGTCTACTTCAAAATCAAACCAATATGCGACTTATTTTGAGAAAAATAAACCAAATAAATTAATAAAAGCGTACATACATAAAAAAAAATAAATGAATAAGTACACCATGTCGGAACCTATATTTTCAAATCATGTTTATCCTGTCTCTGCAGAGGGATGGGTGCCACCAGGCAGTATTTGTCTGAGAAACACCGCAGAAAATGGTTACCCTATGACCCTAGGGGTTAAGGGATCACCCCAACCAACCAACGAACCAACCAACTAACAAACCACAACCAACCAACCAACCACTAAAGAATACTGACTCTTTGTTTTTATGATGGACTCATTGAGCAATTAGACATACAGGAAAAAAAAACAGAGAGAGTCATCAAATTAGTCTAGAAAGTCATTGGCTCTCCTTTTACACCTGCCACTTTGTATGTGACTTACTGCCCTTTGGTAGGCACTACAGGTCCTTTATAACAATGACAAACAGCCTTAGATTCTTCCCCTGAGCCAACACCACCCTCAACAAGTGTATGGGACTGCAAAAAAAATGTAGCCATATTGCCAATGTATAGAAACAAGTGATATTTATATTTTTCATTGACATATTTGGGAATTATATTGCTAAATTTCATTGCACTACTCGCACTTAAGATTTAAGCCAGTATCTACTGTAACTACTACCCTGCAATTAGTTTTGCATATTTATTCCGACATTCGTATGACATTCTTATGAACTTGTTTTTTTTTTTCTTTTTAGCCATTAGTATGTATTTATCTTGAAGTGTCTTGTAGTAAACCATGTTCACTATGTTGTTATCGATGACAATAAAGACAATTCTATTTTCAACATTATCAAATTACTGTTGTGTACAGTTATGTATCACTGTATTTTCTTCAATATGTATGAACTGTTTTTTTTTAATTTTTTTCTTCATCCAAAAACACATTTTGTGTGATTATATGTCTCGTGTTTTTATTTTTTTCTATTTTGCTTTGTTCATTTTGCTGCTCACTATATTCTGTTTGGTTAGTGAAAAGAAGCCAAAGCAAGCACGACTGAACAGAACTGTGCATGAGCGACACATCCCCTCGCACTATCCTCTGCTCTCTTGGCCATTTTTAAATAGGCTGTCAGAAGCTGCTGGATGTTGCTGCCTATGAAATGACAGGCAACATCTCCAAAGGCAAGAGCAGCTCTTGTGATGCTTATAGAGCCCCTTCGCCACAAACAGCGCAGTGGCTGTGGCCCGGTTCCTCAACGGGCCCTGTGTCCCCCACAGGGGTCCTTATCATATATCTGTCTTTGAACAAACAGACACACCATTGAACATATTCATCAGCCAAAACATGTCTGTAGTGTCTAAAATGACACTTAGAGGTACAATTATTGTTGTCTGCATGAAAGTAAAAAAAAAACAAAAACAAACAAGCTCTGCAATGCAGCAATGTAACAGTTGGATTCCTCTGCATAGCTATTTTTGGACATTATAACCAGACACTGCGAGCAGAGGAACTCTATCAGGCTTGTGTCACTAATCAATTGATTTTAAAACGTACCCTTAACTCTGATCCTCACAGACAGCAATTTATATTGAATTTTTCGCCTAAAAAGTATGAATGCAAATATCTTTATCACAAGAGTAGGTTTACGTATGTTCACAACATGACATCCATCATTTCTACATTTACATGCAGGGAATAATCAGATTGAGATGTATAACCAATATTTGGATTTTGTAAGGCCATCAAAACAGGGACGGAAATCCAAATATACTCTTATTCATCTCATCTCATTAGCTACACCGCTTATCCTCAGTAGGGTCGCGGGGGTGCTGGAGCCCATCCCAGCAATCATCGGGCAGTGGGCAGGGGACACCCTGAACTGGTTGCCGGCCAATCGCAGGGCACACGGGGACAGACAACTCACTCGCTCAATCACACCTAGGGACAATTTGGACCGGCCAATTCACCTGACATGCATGTTTTTGGAATGTGGGAGGAAACCGGAGTGCCCGGAGGAAACCCACGCAAGCACGGGGAGAACATACAAACTCCGCACAGGAAGTCTGGAGCTGGATTTGAACCCATGACAGGTTCCCATGACATGAACTGTGCCGCACAAGCGCTAACCACTGCGCCGCCGTGCTTCTACTCTTATTCATATTGCTACTATTCTGATTAAGAGGGTATAGCTACTCCCTAGGTAAATAAATCACATGTCATGTATACTAATTTGGTTATATCAAAGCATGCATGTTTTTTCTTCTGCTTATATTTTATTTTTGATTAGTGCCACGAAAAAAATTGGTCCAGTACATGGGCAGCAGCCAAAAATGTTGACAGAGCCATATTGGCCCAAAAAAAAAAAAAAGCCAAAGTATCAAAAGCTTTATATATGCCTTATAAGGAAGTGTACACATACAATACCATATATCTATATTTATTGTAAAAAAATCAACAATGTTTGTGTCATATTTGTCCTCCTATGTAAACCATAATATTTTCCATTATCAAACATTTTGGAAAAACACCAGGGAGACTCTAGGGAGCGCCATAATTCTGCATGCAGCTCCGGAATCACCTTTGCTGAGCACCGGGACAGGACTACGGAAGAGACACAAACTTTCTAAACAGAGTTTTGTTTTGTTTTTTATCCGCTACATTTGAAGTTTTATGTTTTGTCACTGCAACCAAAATGCCACAGTTGTATCAATAATCATTTGGATTTAAGTTCTAGCTTATAAGCACACAAGAGTGGGCAACAAAGCACACTTTTTGAGGAAGGAGGAAACATCTTGAGTACTTACTTCATTGTTCGGAGAGACAGGGATGAAATTGTCTCCTATTCAATGATAAAAATGTACTTTTTAAGTACATTGTTTATTGTTAACCCTTTCCTATCAGGTTATTTCCACAAAATTACTGCTAAATTATGAATTGTTGTATGTCTCTGTGTGCCCAGTGATTGGCTGGCAATCAGTTTTGTGTGTCTCCTGCCCACTGCCCGAGGTGGGCTCCGGCAAACCCAAAACTCTAAGATAGGCTGTTCAGAAAATGGATGGATGATGTATTTAAAGCTCTTTTTTGTCGTATAAATGTCAGAGACATACCAAACTATGAGGTTGAAGAAATCAGATCCCCAAACTAATTTATTCTAAAATATTTACTTCACAATCCAAATTTGACATTTTGTATTGTCATGTATTATCTTTAATTCATCTGCTTTCAGTGTTCAGAAATAGACCTCGAAACTAAATTATGTGGACCATTGGATTGGATGCCGGCCTAATTCTGTCATCAATTGACAACAGGGGCCAGGAACATTTATGACCCAAAGAGGCAAAAAAGCAAAAATGTTTTGATTTTTTTAGTTTTTGAAAACGATGAAATTCAACAAAACCGCTCACCAGGCAAAAGCTTAGTCATCAGCACATTTTACTTACTGTGTGAAATTTGCTAAAATCTATGAAATAATAATAGCAGAGCCTCTATCCAATATCAATATAAATGTACAAAATAAAATGTGTCTCCCTCCTGCAGTTACCTAAGAGTGTCGAGGCTCCTTTTGACCGTCATGTTGTACTCAATAAAGGTTTCAAAACACTGTTGCGCGCGGTTATTTTGTAAAAAGAAGTATACAAAATACTGAAAACGAGGATGCCAACGTGTTTGCCTTCGGTGCAGACGGCACTGGGCGAGCTGAAGAAATAGTTTGTGTGCTTTGTCTATAGCTCCTCTACACTTCACCCATCAAATTGCTCTGGATGCTTTGCGAGATGTTTTGGATGTTTACAGTTTGTTGTGTGGGTTTCTGTCATAAAGTGTCTCAACAGTGAACACCTATTGTTTAATGAGCTTCCATATAAAGGATTTTTAGCGATGTTCATCCAAAATGGGGTTTGTTGATGTGGCACCTTGACTGTAAACTGAGATTGTGCCCTATATATATATACTCGACCAAACCACTCATGTGCTTGAATTGGCTTCGAATGTAACAAAGTAGTAAATGATTGTAAATATTTTATTTTATGTCCGAGCCATATTTACATGTGAAAAGAGGCATATATTGCTTGTGAGCCATAGGCTCCTGACCCTATTTAACATGGTACACCTAAAACTAAACCTTCTAACTTCTGACATCACAAATACCAAAATATTACACTCTTAATAGGAATTTGACCCCTATCGAGCCACATAACAGTCAAAAGACGAATGTTCCATGCCATTGGTACGTTGACCTGAGGTTTTTTAAACTATATTATCAACTCATTGAAGTCTTTAAAGCCCCAAGTGCAGAGTCCTTCCTGATCAGCCATCCATCACTGTCCAGGTACAAACTGTGTGCATTGACCAAATCTATCGCTTGTGTTGTCCCTTCATCCGTCAAACTAAGCAGGAGCAAAGAAAACCAAAAGTGTCCATCAATTATTTCCATCTGCACATCCATTATTGATGAGAGCGACTTAAAATAAATCGCCGGAGGCCTGACGAGGCACTGAGCTTAGCAAAGCCTGCCCGGTGTCCTGAAGGGTGTCTCTTGAAATTTGGGCCTCATAGAAGTGTAGGTACGTGCATGTCTGTGCGCGCTTATTATTCGTGCACTTGTTCATCAACGCCATTCATGGCCGATTGCATTTGAGTGACACACAGTACGGGTTAGCCTGACAGGTGGAAGGAAGTGATCTTTCTTTTTGATGGTGTTTTCAGTTTAGTTTGAAGGACACATCTTTAGATATACTTTATGTTTTATTTGGGTGCCTCATTAAGATAAGGACAAATCAGGCAAAGTTATTGTCCTGAATTTTTGCATCCATTAGTTGGAATTCCTGTCATAGTATGTATAGTGTGAGACGGCGACTCGATTGGGTTAGGAAGTTAGGTATAAAAATAATTCTACGTAGATATCTGTTACGCAATTCAAAAAGTTTCAACATACTTAAAAATAAGAAAAAAAATAATAACATGTTCCACAGTTGTGTGTTCCCTCACAACTTTAATGTTTAGCAATGACTCCCTCTACTGTATCGAACATACTGCAACCGGGAAGGATACAGAAATATTTTTCTTCAGCTAAGGGACGTGGTCAAAGATATATCCTTGGGAATCATCCTTAAGCCCATTGTTGATCATTTGGCATTTTTTCATAACATGAGCAAACTATACACTAGAAAAAAAAAAATCCAGGAAATAGTGGAAGGTAGAAGTCACCCTGATATGTGCTTTCTTTTGCAACTCATCGGCTAAAATACACGTCAAAATCAGAAAGGCATTTCTTCCTACCGGGTTTAAAGGTAAATACACGCTACTGCGGTCCTGCAGCTAGTGGTGAGGAACACGGTGTTGCATTCCCATCCTAAATGCGTGAATTTTATCTTCCAGCCAGATAACTCATAAAAATAGCCACACCTGGCTCGCGAGCAATGTTGGGCATAATATTAAATAAACCGTACTTACTTAGATTAATGGTTATTTTATTGAAAAGTAATCATGTAACCAGCCAGATTGCTGACACCCAAGAGTAGTGTGTTACACCGAAAGTATCTAAATACAAATTAACTCATATACTTGCATTCAAGCTGACCTCCTTAACCTGCTTTGAAACATCCACATGGTAAAACAAATAGAAAAAGACATGTACACCAACCTGTGGATATTTCTTGGTCTGTGCAATCTTAAGCGCTTGCAAATGAACACTTGGCTAAGACAGTCCTCATTCATTTTGTCTCTGGCTTCAAACAACTCAGAGATTTTCCTTTACTGTTGCTGGCGGATTGAGGACTGAATCTTTCATTTTGAGGGAAGAAAGTACGTTTAGCCATCAGAGGACATTGTAATTCATGATCTGTGTTTAATAAGTAGAAGAGTAATACACCATGTTGTAACAACAGTAGAGTTCCAACACTGCTCTTGAGACATTCGTTCTGGACCCCTGCGTTATCCAAAGCATTGGTTTTCGCCCACTTGCAAAACGGAGGGTGTCGTAAATTTTTAGTTTGTGATCTAAGTTTGGTTGTTTGTTTGTCTGTTTGTTTGTTTGTGTATCTGTCCACCAAATAAAAGGTGAAACTAGTTTAGATATAACCACTATCTTTCAATGGCAGTAAGGCATTCGTCAAGTCACATTTATCTGCATAGCCCATATTCACAAAATGTATCAAAGGACTGAACATGTTACAATTACACCATCCCCTGATCGTAAACCAACATGAGGGCTGGGAAATACCCCAAATACCTCAGCATGAGCAAAATAAGACAACCTTGAGAAGGGGCCTGATAAATGGTAATCCACCTTCCAGGATGACCACTGTAGCAGACCAGAACAACATTGAATATCAACACCATCTTTCACAGGGGTTCATGTTGGTTAGCCTGGATGTAAAAATTGCGCAAAAAATGACTCAGTGTTTTTGGTATTGTCTAGTCAGCATTTTTTTCTCCCCAGAAAGACATTCTTCTCTCCAAGACTGGAACGACATTGCATATCCACACATTTGCCGACAGTGAGGTAGGTTACCCTCTATGTGAACACTGCCCCAAAAAGGGAAATACCATACAAAAAATGGTTTCGCGTCTCAACGCGGGTTAGGCTCTCATTGGGCAAAGCCCAATGAATTTGTAATGTTGTGCCTTTAATGGGATAAAGGGGTCACCATGAGTTAATAAAGCGAGACAGTATACTTCAAAAAACAGCACAGTACACGTTCTCCTTGCTGCCTGGCTTGTTTCCCACCTGTGTCTGTTCCTCTCTCGTCTCTTAACTCGCCAGTGGCCAAGTGACGTCCAAAGAGGCCGGCTGTGTCACAGGTGATTCATCACCACAGGTAGAACCTTATTATTGGATCAAGCGCCGTGACAAATCATCTGTAAATGCCAGTCCTCAGTCCAGCGCTTTGATACCTTTTGACAAGCAACTGTGGGCCGTATGCCAGTTTCGTACCCTTCTGACCTGACCCAAACACACCCCCCCCTAAAAAAAGTGCTCGTCTCTACTACATTATTCACTAGCTTCATTGTTGTGAGTCCTCAATTTGTTGTAGTCTTTGGTTTGACTTCACAGTATGTTGGTCAAACCAATGTGCACTCATGTGTGAAAAATGTTTTTTTTGCACACTCAGCACTTCTCGAGATAAAAAGTCACTCAAGGAACTTATGTGACCTGGCTGGTTTTCAATAAACTTTATTTGCTTGGCAAAAGCAGTGGAAAACTCCCGATGCTTAGCCCCTGGCCATCGTTTTCCAAATTATTGTGGCCATTTCCATATGTTCACAACAACTAAGTGCTTAGTGTGCGAGTTGCATTCCATTGCTCATTGACTTTTACACAAACGAGAACATGATTTTGCTTACCCTCCATGAATTGCACTATACATGATAGCTCCCTGTATTTAATTGCTGAGTATGGTCTGACCTTGAAGGCGTTATTGTATACATACAGGTATGTAGACTTTCAAGAAACTATGCCGCAGTGTATTATCAAAGCAGGGTTGTGCTCTACGATAGCAATGCATACGACAAGCTGCTTAGTGCCATCTGTGCGGCGTTTGTTCTCGGTTTTACGAGTGCAGTTCGATTCTGCGTGTAGGACAAAATGATTTCAGAGTTTGTGCTGCACAGAAAAACGTCCAGGTATAAGCATTCAATAAAAAAAGTAAAATGATCAAGTAGCATTTTAATGGATGTCGGCAATGAAAGGGTAACTGAAGTGAAGTCTAGCATCGAACCAATTAGAACTGACGGGATTCTGCATGACAATCTGTTGGAACTCAATTACCTGCGAATGTCCACAGGAAACGTCTCCTTCAGGTCTATATAAGGCTCCAAGTAAAGATTTGTTTTGACATAAAACACATCAAGAAAAGCTAATGCTAGTCTTGAATCTTTTCCAATCATTCAGCCAAAGTACGATCATCCTGCTTACTCTATTTTTTTGGTGCAGGAGAGATCTTTCACGTAAACCAGTTTTTCATTAAAACAAATTTTTTTGTAAAATCAAATCTTTTTTTAGGGAAAGAGAAATACATTGTAAAATAAGTAATTATATATATATATATATATATATATATATATATATATATATATATATATATATAATATAGGGGCAGCACGGCAGCGCAGTGGTTAGCGCTTGTGCGGCACAGTTCATGTCATGGGAACCTGTCGTGGGTTCAAATCCAGCTCCAGACTTCCTGTGCGGAGTTTGTATGTTCTCCCCGTGCTTGCGTGGGTTTCCTCCGGGCACTCCGGTTTCCTCCCACATTCCAAAAACATGCATTTCAGGTGAATTGGCCGGTCCAAATTGTCCCTTGGTGTGAATGAGCGAATGGGTTGTCTGTCCCTGTGTGCCCTGCGATTGGCTGGCAACCAGTTCAGGGTGTCCCCTGCCCACTGCCTGGAGATGGCTGGGATGGGCTCCAGCCCCCCGCGACCTTAATGAGGATAAGCGGTACGGCTAATGAGATGAGATGAGATATATATATATATATATATATATATATATATATATATATATATATATATATATATATATATTGCTATCGTAGAGCACAACCCTGCTTAAGTGCTATTTTGCTATTATGGGAGGGTCTGAAATGTTTATCGTAGGTGCATTTTTACTGTGAGAAAGATGAAATAAAATGAAAAATCCAGAAATCACCATGCATGATTTTTTTAACAATTTATTTCTGTGATACAGTGGGAAATAAGAACACGTTTGAACATGTGTGTGTCATCTAGAATTCTGACCCTGAAAGATATCAGATTCAGATTCAGATTCAGATCTACTTTATTGTCATTCTAGTACACGTGTATACAGAACGAAATGTCGATGGATCTGACTCCCACAGTTTCCCTCAGTGTCCTTCAGTGTACAGATATAAATAAAGCTGTATTGTGTTATTTACCATAGTGCCGATAGTGCAAGAAGAGACGCTAACCAGATGTGCAAGATGGGCAGTCAGGTTAACAAGTCAGGTACACAGTACCATTATATTGTAAACAATAACACTGTAAGTAATAACACTGTAAGTAACAATAGTGCAGAGATCAAATGTGCAAGGAGTGGCAAGCTATAAAAAAACTGCCACTAGTGCAAAAGTCAAATTAGCAGCCGTTTAGATTTAAGTTAACTATGTGTTAGATTGACCATTTAACAGTCTAATGGCCAGGGGGACTAGA
This sequence comes from Urocampus carinirostris, assembly GCF_059441175.1. Classification (NCBI taxonomy): domain Eukaryota; kingdom Metazoa; phylum Chordata; class Actinopteri; order Syngnathiformes; family Syngnathidae; genus Urocampus; species Urocampus carinirostris. Next base: position 19,348,725 of record NC_142353.1, on the reverse strand, counting down.
CTATTGCGGAGCCTGGTGGTCCTGCACCGCACACTGCAGTACCTCTTCCCAGAGGCTAGCAGAGTGAATAGTCCATGATGGGGGTGAGAGGGGTCCCCGGTAATGTTCTTAGCATGGGATAAGCAGCGCTTCTGGCCAATGTCCTGAATGGAGGGAAGTGTAGTCCCGATTATTTTCTCCGCTGTCCTCGTTACCCTCCTCACACTACCCCAGTCGGTAGCGCTGCAGCCTCCACACCACACAGAGATACAGCTGGTCAGGATACTCTCTATGGTGCCCCTGTAGAAAGTGATGAGGGATGGTGGGGGCAGGTGGGCTCTCCTCATCCTCCGCAGGAAGTACAGGCGCTGCTGTGCCCTCTTAACCAGAGATGCAGTGTTCACGGACCAGGTGAGTTTGTTTGTGATGTGCACCCCTAGGAACTTGATACTGCTGACAACCTCCACAGCCTTGTTGTTGATGCAAAGTGGGGCATGGTTGGGCTGGTTTTTCCTAAAGTCGACAATGATCTCTTTAGTCTTGTCAACATTCAGGACCAGGCTGTTGTCCTTGCACCAGCCCACCAACTGCTCCACTTCCTCTCTGTTAGTCTACCTGCACTCCATGTATCAAAGAGCTGTCCAAAAGACACCAGTGACAAAATTGTACACCTCCTCAAGGTTGGAAAGGGCTACATAGCAATTGCCAAGCATTGTAGTGAAAAAAGGCCCACTGTTGGAGCACTTATTAGAAAATGTAAGAAACTAAACATGACAGTCAATCTCAATTGGCTTGGAGCCCCATGCAAGATGTCACCTTGTGGGGTCTCAATGATTCTAAGAAAGGAGAGGAATCAGCCCCGTACTACACAAGAGAAGTTGGTCAATGACCTAAAAAGAGCTGGGACCACCGTTTTCAAGGGTACTTTAGGTAATACACTAAGAGGTCATGATTTGAAACCATGCATGGCACGGAGGGCTCCCCTGCTTACACCAGCACATGCCCGTTTTAACTTTGCATATGGCCATTTGGATGATACAGAGGAATCATGGTAGAATTTTTTGTGGTCAGATGACACCAAATATAACTTTTTTGTCTTTATTCTACTAAGCCTGTTTGGAGGAAGAAGAATGAAGAGTACAATGAGAAGATCACCATCCCTATGGTAAAGCATGGGGTGGTAGCATCATGTTTTGGGGGTGTTTTTGTGCACATGGGACAGGACGAGAGCACTGCATTAACGAGAGGATGACAAGGGCTGTGTATTGTGATATTTGGGGGAACAACCTCCTTCCCTCAGTCAGAGCATTAAAGATGGGTCGTGGCTGGGTCTTCCAATACGAGAACGGCCCAAAGCACACAGCCAAGCAAACCAAGGGGTGGCTCCTTAAGAAGCACATAAAGGTTCTAGTATGGCCGAGCCAGTCTCCCTCCTGCAGTGTGTGCAAACCTGGTGCATGACTACAGGAAACAGTTGACCTCTGTAATAGCAAACAAAGGCTACTGTACCAAATATTAACATTCATTTTCTCAGGTCTTCAAATCTTATCTGCAACTATATCACACAAATAAATTGTTATAAAATAATGCATTGTGATTTCTGGATTTTTCTTTTTAGTTTATCTTTCTCACAGTGGACGTTCACCTAAGATGACAATTTCAGCCCCTCCATATTGTATAAGTGGCAGAAAAAGCAAAATAGCAGGTTGTTCAAATCCTTATTTACCTGTATCTATCTATTTTCACTGTGTGTAGATATGGTTTCCTGGAGCTGTCACTGTTGATTCTTTTTAACTGCTAAGCAAATAAAGGTCATGTGTACGGCAGTTTGATAGCACCTGGGGTACAACAGGCATGCCAAAATGGATCAAAGCAATGAAACTGATGGAAGTAGGTCTAGTCGTTGGGTTTATACTAAATTCTGAGTTATTTACAAAACACAAGGTTACCAATAATTAAAAAGGTGGATGAGAAAGATTCGCCTTTCTAGCAAAAGGGGAGCGCAGAAGTACGATGAATATTTCCTCATGGAGTTTTATACACTGAAACCAGAGGACAAATCCGTTTTTTACAGGTTTAAGCATTAGTTAAACAACAGTACTGTGTACGATTGTTTTAGCAAATAACTACCTCATGTCAAATAATAATTTCAATTTTAAATGTGAGAGACAGAATGTGCCAATGAAAATGCAGAACACAATGTAGCAAGACTATGCAAAATAGTTATGGCTTTTTACTTAGGCACAGCACACATACAGGAACAAAAACACCATTAATCATTAATTAACAAAAAAGAACAATAAACTATTTGCCTACAAACAGCTGTACGATCAAATGATACAGTACTTAAATATACAATCAAAGACAGTAATTTGACGCTAAAAAGTGAAATGAGTTATAAGAATGGTTCACTGTATCTCTGTTTTTGATTTCACAAGATCATAACCTGGGCTATGAATAAGCTTTCCCATTTGCTGTTTGCCCAATATGCTGATTTTTTTTTTCCTCATCTCTAGTGAGTTAGGTGATACTAAACTGACTCAAATTAACTCACTAAAATTTGCGGTGCAGGAATTAAAAACTCAGTGTTAGCTTTCTCGTGGTGGCACAACTGAGAAGCCTGGGTTAGAGTTAGCTTTTGTTGAACCTCTTTTGTGACATGAACTACATCAAAATGTGAATTTGGCTTCACATCACACCATTGTACTAACCTGGACATGCCTTTGACGTACAATGTAGAATGCACACTGTGAGCTGGAGGACCTTTGCCTGGATGATTTTGTGGTGTGTTAAAAAAACACAGTCAAAGCTGGCACAAGTTAGACAGTGTTCCGGTATTTTGCAGACAAGATTAATGTGTAACAGTATTTTCCAATGTTGTGGGCGTGAACACAGTGAAATAGATTTATTCAGGATGTAAATAGTCTCTGGCATTAGAGAGGGTAGAACCTGATTTGCTAAAGTCCACGCAGAAAGTTAAAGCATTCCAACTATAGTACATCTAGAAGCCGCAAGGGCGGATTATATAAAATTAGCAGGGAAGATCACAAATGTGAGCTGTGAAGCAGGCAACTGGAGCCTTCCACCCTCGCCTGGATCAATGTGTGGTCTCGCCTTCTGTTTACAAGGCTTCTGATGGACTATTCCTGTCATTGTGTTCTAAAATAATGTATGTGGGTCTAGTCATGCTTATTTAGAAAAGAAACTGATTAAAATATAAGGAATGATTAAAATGTAATGTATTAGTTGAATGAGTGAATTAGTTCATTATTACGGCTGTTTAAGTTTGAGGGGCAGTTTGTAAAAAGACAAAATTGTAGTTTCGTTCTAAGGATTGAGTATGTGACTTTCAAACAGGGAGTCTCTCTAGTCAGAAATGTACAGTTCCAGTTTTGTGGTCTAGTCAAGTTTCCTCTGATGATTTTTAGTAAAGGGAACTCCATATTTCACAAGAGTGTGTGTCTCCATTCGGGTATGTTGATCTATCTCTGTATTATTTGTGATTGCAACATCCTTTGCTGTCTGGTAATCCTGAAAGGGGGATTACCACATGTGCGGTCGCTTCTCAAGGTTTCTTCATTTTCCTCATGTTGAGGTTTTGGAGTTTTTCCTTGCCCTCATGTTGGTTCCAGATAATGGGATGGTGTAATAATAGTCTGAAAAAAATAGTCTGTGTAATAACCTGTGAAGCCTTTTGAGACTCTTTGTGATTAAGGGCTATACAAATACAAATGACTGGACTTGAGTTGACTATCAAAAACGGTAAAAATGTATTCCAAAAATCATTGTGTAGCCAATCCTTCAGATTACTTAAAATATTTTGTTCCCCCGCTTTCCTGATATACTTATCTAAAAAGGTGTGTGGTGCTCTCTAAAGGCGTGACAAGTTTAAAAACAATAAACTTGGCTCTTTAATTCAATTGGTCTATCCGTTATTTGATAACATAATTGATTGACCACCCACATTTTACTATATCAATATATTTATAAAGTTTGTTTAACACCACAAGACGAATATTATAATTAAACAGATGCTCTTTGCGCAAGATGACGGATGGTAACCAAAGAAAATGAACTTATTTCTTAACTCCAGCTATAACACAAGAGCACCATTATTAGATCAAAAACAGCATGAGCGCCACCCGCTGTGAGGGAACATTGATGTTTGCAACAGTCGTGTGTGATCAGGGCAACAAGTGAGGAATTAGGCTGTTTATAATGGACAGTGAAATTATATCAATTATCCTCAATCTAGGACAACAAAGACAAAACTCTATTTAGGGTACCAAATGCATGAAGCATCACATAAGCGTTTAACAATATTGAGAGGTGGCTGCTCCAGTTCACGGGTCACCAGCCTTTTTTGAAGTTCGGGGATACATTTTATTTTAAATGGCTATCAGTTCCATATGCATTTCTAAAATAATAACTTATTGTATTATTACTATGTTGCAGTGATCTATGCCTTTAGCCTATTACTGAATTAGTGATGTGCCATTCGCAAACGCACAAGTTCTATGAACTAGGGCAAGTTATATTTGTTGGTGAGAACTCAGGTGAGGGAGATGTGATTTTGGCTGCCTTGCCCAAGCCCGGCCCCCGGTTCTCTGAGTCTACTCATAGAAGCTCAGACTAGATGAGAGAGAGGACGGAAGGTTTTAGGGTTGGGCGGTTTACACAAACGGTCCCGCACTTTGCGACACAAAAGCCTGTCTTTTGTAATGTGAGTTTAACAAGATCATAATGGGTGGCCAGTAATAAAACAAGTCAGCGAAACAGAAGCTCGCAAAAACCAAAACGTAACATTTTTGTCCCGACGGGCCCAAATTCGAATCAGGTCAGCCTTTTTTTTGGGCTCAGGGCCTGCAGAGCTGATTGTAAGGGCATCCTGGTAGATTTCTGAGCCTAGCAAAAACCAAACGCTGTAATGTGATTGGCTAGAAGCTTAAATAAGAAAGCAAACATCTTGAAGCAGCGCAACCAATTACAATCAATGGAAGGACGCCAACATAAAATGTGGACTTATTGATTAAGTACCAATGGACAAAATATGATCAACATCACGTGATTCAGATATTTTTCAGGCCAGCAAAGAAGGCTTTGTTGGCCCTCGCGGCCCACCACTTCTTTGCTCTTTTTATGCTGTTGTGATTTATAGAAATGTAGTTAAAAAAGGCTTATTTATTCTATTTGATATCAAATTTCATTGAAAATCTCAAAAACCCATCACTGGTAGGCTAATTTAGAACCTGTCCGCGGGCTACTCAGTTGGAGACCCCTTCTGTTGATCATAATAAAACAATTCCATGTAAACTGAAGATAAAAAATATGTAGTCTAACTCAAAGAAACAGATAAACCAATTAAAATGTAAGTTCAAGTTTGTACTCCCAATTGCGTCCCCGGGGCTGCCAGTTTAAGAAAATAAGAATGTTTCTATCAGGGATTTTCTTTTGGATAACCTGATTCGGCCCAACTTTACCAAGGCCCTAGCTCCGGCGGTCACCAAGAATATTGAGTTTGAGGCCCTTTGCCTTAAATAATAGGACGTGGAACGCTCTTGGTATTGGGAACTCCAAATCCAAATATGACGAAAAAAAGAAGCCCCGTCATTTGGCTGAGCTTGAGCAACTTCTGTGTTCATGTTGCCGGAGCCGAAAAATTCAATTAGACCTAACATCTCTTAGAACAGCTGTCACATTTTCATCAGGACATGCAAACAGTCACTAAGATGTTCATTAATTCATAATATTTTAATGATCATCAAAATTATTCTTGTAAAAAAAAGAAGAAAAAATAAGTTTTATGGAACTGAAACTAAATAAATAACTGAAAAAAACCAAGCAGGTAAAAAGTTGATTAGCCAGTCCAAATTGTCCCGAGGTGTGCGAGTGAGTTGTCTAGGTTTGTGTCCCCTGCGACTGGCTGGCAACCAGTTCAGGATGCCCCCTGCCCGAACATAGCTTAGATGGGCTCTAGCACCCCCGCACCCCTACTGAGGATAATTGGTGCAGAGAATGGATGGATAGAAGTGCCTACATTTTTTTTAGCTAATCAAAATCTAACCTAGCTTTACATTTGTTTTAAATTGGCTGGTGCAGTGTTCTTTTTTTGTGTATGAAAACGGCAAAAATGTTTAATACTAATGCCTTTAATTGATAGTATGTATTTTTCACCCACAAAAAAGTTCTTCATATGGTTTAGTGCAACTGAAAACAAGAGCTAAAAAGCACAAGGGAAAATACAATCTACGGCATGGGTCACCAAACCTTTTAAAGCTGAGAGCTACCTTTTGTATCTGATTGGCACAAAGATATACCATTTTGATCAAAAATTCTAAAATAAAAAGTATGTTATTACTAAGTTGTTACTATGTTGTTACCAGGATGTAATCATTAGAAGTTAAGTCAACAACTAAATCATCAAATCAGTTAGAAATCACATTTACCCAAAAAAAAACGCAGTGATAGGTGGTATATTTTTAGAAACGGTCCGCGGGCTAAGCCGATGTTCTTATGGGGCTGTGGTCTTTTTTTTCGCCCGTCCTTTTTTAATCTTTTGGGTACCAGAAGCAGTAAATGGCGGACAATTTTGTCAAATTGACATCATTTAAAATAATTGCTAATATTTTGACCTACAAATGTTTTAAAAAGATCTGCCACACTAAATTGTGGAAATTTGAAGGCTTGCCTCACTGAGATAAAAGAGTGGATGTCACTCAATTTCTTGTGTCTTAACTCTGAAAAGACCGAAATCTTAGTTATTATTCCATCTAAATGCTGTGACTTATTCCAAAAAACTGCTGTGACCATTGACAAATGTCACATCACGCAGAGTGACTCAGTTAAAAATGTAGGTGTCATATTGGACCCCGATCTGTCCTTTCAAACACACGTGAAGAAAATTATTAGAACCGCTTTCTTCCATCTTCGCAACATTGCTAAAATCCGTCCTATGCTGTCTCAGTCGGATGCAGAGATTATAATTCATGCTTTCGTCACCTTCCGTCTCGATTACTGTAATGCACTACTCTCCGGTCTCCCGAAGTCCAGAATCAAGAGTCTTCAGCTAGGGGATTTAAACTAGGACAAGAAAGTCCGATCACATTACACCGATTTTAGCTAACCTACATTGGCTCCCTGTTAGCCTAAAATGTGATTTCAAGGTTCTCTTGGTATTATACAAAATCATACATGGACTTGCTCCCTCATATCTTTCAGACTTGATTTCCCTCTATGTTGTGGTCCAAAGCCTTCATTCTGAAAGCGCTGGTCTACTGGTGATCCCCGAGAACCAAGAAGTGTTCCGCAGGTTCGAGAGCGTTCTCCATCCGGGCACCGGTGCTGTGGAATGCTCTTCCCCCTGAGATCCGATCTGCAACCTCAGTGAAAATGTTTAAATCTAAGCTTAAAACACACTTCTACTCTATAGCATACGAATAACCTATATTTGTGTTGACAATATCTGTCTAAGGGCTATATAAATAAATGTGACTTGACTTGACTTGTACTATTTGTAATTGCAACATCCATTGCAGCCTGGTCATCCTGAAAGGGGGATTACCACATGTAAGGTCCCTTTTCACGGTTTCTTCATTTTCCTCATGTTGAGGTTTTTGAGTTTCTCCTTGCCCTCATGTTGGTTTCAGATCAGGGGATTGTGTGATAATAGTCTGAAATAATAGTCTGTGCAATAACCTGTGCAGCCCTTTGAGACTCTTTGTGATTAAGGGCTATACAAATAAAAATGACTTAACTTGACTTGACATGTTTAAATGATAGTTGTTGTTGATCATTTCTGAAATAAATCTTGTTTTATTTTAACGAAATATATTAGGAGCCCACAAATAGTACACTGTCCATTTAACAACCCTCTAAAAACACAAAAATAATTGAAATGTATATTTTAGGAACTCTCTATCCCATCCATTTTGATTATATTTTAGTAAGAGTTGATTTTTCTTGTAAAACTCTACCATCGGAGGAGATTCGTGCACACATTCAAGATTGAAGACGCCATTGGGTAAGGAAATTAAGAAAGCAAGACGTTCCAATCCCCACAATGGCAGTAAATGCCTTTTGATGACTTCAAACACAGTTTCTAAAATGGCAGTTAGGACACACAATAGCAAGAACACAAAGAGAGAGCCTTGAAGTGTGCAGACAGGTGCTCTGACTCGCACTTTAGTGGCGCCGTCTGATTGTGAAACCATCACAAGGACAGCCACTGAATAATACCTTCATTTTTTACATAGGAGGATGCTGAAAGATTATATTGTACCAAGAAACTCTTACCTTTGTAGGAGCACAGGTAGAAACAGCATAACGGAACATGGAAAAGGGAGACAAATAGAGAAAGAAAACATGTATACGTTTAGTGTTTTGAATTAAAACAGAACAAGTAGCATTTTCCTGACCATGAATTAGTCTGGAATATGTCATAATAGAACAGGCTTAACTCAATACAGTATTTAAAGGAAAAAGTCCCATTTGATTGAAATAGAGAATGAGTCAAGGTTAGTTGTCTGCACGGAAGAAGAAGCTAAAAGAAGAGTATGACGCTAGTTTTCAGCGAAGAAGTAGACATTGCTAGTTGTTTTTTTTTGGGGGGGGGTTTGTTTTTTGTTTTGTTTTACAATTCCGGACGTAGCACAGCACACTCCAACAAGTGTCTAAAAAAGTTTACACATTTATTAAGCTAGGTGTCGTTCAACCTACGATATACAGAACAAACCAGAAACTATGGTATTCAGATAAAAAAAAACATCGTAATTTTCCCTTATGTATAAGTCAAATTTTTTACATGGATCAGAAGAAAAAAATCATTTTTGGCATTGAAAAATGCAATTGTTGCCTAGAATAAAAGAATTTGTTTTAACAAGGACGCATTGCTAGTTTCTGAGAAGATATTAACTAAACTATGGTTGTGTTTGGTGTTAAGAAGTCAGAAGTGGATGACACATACAAACACCAAATACTATCTCATTTTTAAATCCATCCATTTTCTGCACTGCTTAGCTTCACTAGGGTCACAGGGGTGTTGAGGTCATCATAGCTTTCTTTCAGTCGTGGGCAGGGTACACACTGAACTGGTTGCCAGACAGTTGTAGGGCACACAGAGACAAGTTACTCGATCTTTCACACAGAGGGACAATTTAGACTGGCTGATTAAGCTGACATGCATGTCTTTGCAATGTGGGAGGAAATCTGGAGTGCCCGGAGGAAACCCATGTAGGTACATTAACATAAAATCCGCACGGGGAGGCTGGTAGGTGTACTTGAACCCTTGAGAGCTAGGGTTGCATAAAAAAAATCTATTTAAATTCAAATAATATATTTTACAGAATATAGATTAACATAATTAAATCTGGTTTGACCATAAAAATTAATTCATTTATTCATAAATCGTTACTGCAATGACCTCACTCTGATCAATCCCTTTTGTGTCATGCTAGTGACTGACATCCCCATAAAACAGACTTGTTTTCTTTAGTTGCTGTTTATTCGGACATTACCTTTATAAGGTCACCGGATAAAAACAACAAAGTACAAACAGGTCCTTTTAGCTTGCTAACTATACAGATACATTCCAAGCTACCGTATGCTAAGACAACAGCCATTCTAACGAGTGTATATAATTAAAAAAAACAACAACAAAAAAACATTTCACTCAATTAATCTTAATATGTTTCATACTTGTGGACAATGCCCATCCAAAGCAACATCAAAAGAAGATTCTCAATGAGTGTTTGAATGTTTGTGTCCAAGCTGCCGTCAAATTTCTACGCTTCTCTTTTGTTTCATTTTAACAACAAATATCTAACATGTCAACCACAAGAAGGCAATCAAAAGCCACTCTGTTTCTCAAAAGCAAAACAGTCAATGTATATCGTATCATTTGACTGGACCAATGCATTTCCAAATTTATCAACTGAAATTTCCTATATATAAGGTCAGAAAATGGAGTATTTTATGCAATCTATTTTTTGCATGCATTTTTTTTCTCAGCATGGAGATTCAAAACAATATTAGTCAATACTGTTTTAAAATATTTTTTTACCCCGGGAAGACCAACCAAGATGGATACAGAATGTATCATGGCAGTGACTAGTTGGCTGGTTGGCCTCACCTGTACAGGACTCTGACGGGTTTCTGAATGTTCCAACGTTCGATCTCAATACATTTACACATTTACACAATTCAATACAGTTACACATTTTGTAGCCGTATGCACAATGGGTAGACCACTAACACAGACGAAAAACTAAGCGTATTATCGCGAGCTCAGGGTGGTCAGCTGTGTTGATCGCAAAGGGAAAAAAAAAAACATTTTGCAACATTTGTCCTTTTGTTCCACCCCCTAACCATTCTACTAACTAACTGAGAGATGGCTAGCAGGAAGTCGGCACAGAAATTGATGCAGGGGGTTCGCTTAGGACTGCCTCCGGCCCTGGCCTGAGGCAATGCTCCGCTGGCACCGCCGGTCTGCTGATAATTTCTCAGATGAATGATTTTAAATTTTATTTCCTCTAAACATTCAAATGTGTTAGAATGAATATTAATAAAAGACTGGACAAAATAATTATCAGGCAATGATTCACTCACCTCTGGTGCTTTGGATGCCATATTTCAAATACAAAGTGCAACATAAACGACGCATTACCAATGCTAGCCTAGTGAGCCGTAAAACTGAATATTGTTGTGATAGAGAAACTATGTGTCATGTTTTTTTTACAGGTGACTATTTAAATCTAGGGTATGAAACTCATTTTACTTGTGGTCTGGAAGAGGTTGGGTCAAATCTGGTTTTGAAAATGCTCCACTCTTGTTAAATCTAGTTTATAAAATTCCCTACAAAATATGATTCAAAAGTAGAAAAATATAAATAAAAACATAAAAATATATCAATCAATCAGACATAAATTACTTAATGATCTGCTAGGGCTGTCCTTAAAACGCAGTCTGTGATATTGAATGCCTCCAATTGGTAAGTAAAAAAAAAAATGAAGCAAATCATTAGCATAAAATGCATAATAATGAGCATGTCTTTCAAATAGTCGTGGTTCAAGAATGCTCTATTTAATTTACATAGCATGAGCCTCACTGAGAGGGCAATGACATCATATTTTGCCATCTTGCTGCTATGGGTACTTGAACAAGCAAAAACTGGACAAAAATTAAAAGAAAAATTGTGCTTTATTTCAGTCACTTTGAGTCTCCGTAGTTTTTATTCTTACTTGTTATTTTGGCTTTGTTTTTGTTTGCAGGACATCTAGCGGTCAAATAATACACACTGTCCTTTTAACTTTCAGAATAAGACAGGGGCCTCAAAATATCCTTCTGCAGGCCACAATTGTGCCCCATGCCACCTTCTTGAGACCCCTGATTTAGTTGTTTCCAGCTATTCTGTTTAACAATGTGTTGGTATTAAAATGTTTAAAAAAATTAATGAGCCAGAGTAACAACTAATCCCTTGCCAGGATTAAAGGCAGGATCCCAATTCAAACATGAGGGGACATTTTTCTAACAAGAACCTTAATTAAATGGTTGAATTGTCTTTATTGTTATTGATAACAACAGAGTAAATATTGTTTGCAACAATATTAGACATGGTACTCCGGGATAAACATGTAAAAAGACTTAAACGTCAGGATAAATAGGAGACTTCCATAAGTTCTAAAATGAGTGCTTAGCAACAATAGTACAAGGAAAAATAAGTTCAATAACATTGAGCAGCAAGAGAAATTCCTAAATAAGACATATTTTCCAGTTTTGCACACTTGGTTAGGGTGGTGATGATCCTGGGGAACAACCTGTCTCTGAGCCTGTAAATCCTTGTTTGGTAAGAAATGTAGCACCTTCCGGAGTATGTAATATAATTGTCTCTATTGTCATTGATATCAACATTGTGAAAACATTTTATATATATATATATATATATATATATATATATATATATATATATATATATATATATATATATATATATATATATATATATATATATATATATATATATATATATATATATATATATATATATATATATATATATATATATATATATATATATATATATATATATATATATATATATATATATATATATATATATATATATATATATATATATAAATATATATATATATATATATATATATATATATATATATATGTATGTAAAGAACTGCAACAACATGGTAGTAGCAAAAAAAAAAAAAACAAAAGAAAACACAAGGTATAGATTTCCACAGTTTTGTGGATAAACACTTAGCAGCAGCAAAGAAAAAAAAACAAAATACGTTGAAAGACATATTTCCCCGTTTTATGCAGTCGTTTAGAGTGGATATGGCCCTTGGGAAGAAGATGTCTCTGATTCCATTTGTCCGTAGCGCCCACCAGAGGGTAATAGGTCATAGAGGTGGTGACCGGTGAGGGACGAGTCATTTTTTGCATTTAAAAAATGATACGTCGGGCTACATCTGGGCAGTGGGTTTGACTACTTTTATCAGCCTGGAAGCTGCCCCTCAAAATTCACTTAAAATAGTAAGAAGACCCATGAAGATATTGATCTTTTGGCATAATTCCATGGCATAGACTATCTAATGTCACTAAATCAGAAATTAGGGCACGCATTGCAGAGAAGAGCACGGTAACAACACGAAAGTGTACTTTTCTAACAAAATATTCTCTTTTCCCTACGGAAGGGAGCCTTCTAAAATATATTCCCGTCTTTTAACAGAGTGGATTTCACTAAGAGTAGGGAGGTGGGAGGTGCAGTGGGAATAAAATACGCTTTCTTTGCAGTTCCTTTTTCCATGCGGGTCTCTTGTGCGAATACACCTTAAGGGAAGAAATGATGCAAGGAGTTATTCATCTGCCTTTTTTGTTCCGCCCAAAAATCCCCAAAACGGGACTGATGACAAGAAGGCGGCAGTACAAAAGTACATGAGACTTCATTAATTCAGCTGCTTGCTGTGACGTGAAGAGTTTTGTGACACACTTTTGTAAAGAAATCACACTTTGATTCAAAATGGGCAGGGACGAAAAAAAACAGAGAATGTCAGATCTGTTTGCAGAATAAAACAACTTATTTCTTTTAGAAAGTATTTCAAGCAGTGGTGTCAACCATGTGGTCAGCAGGGCACACTAATTCTGTTTTGGGGATACTCTTTAAAACTCCAGAACGCCAATTTTCCAGAAGAGCAGCTGAAGACACAATGCTTTAAAAAAGAATAGTAAAATAAACATCTACCATAACCCTGTTGAATAATCTGCTTATTTTGGATGTAATTACAATATTCTTATTTTAAATGTACACTCAAAATAATCAATATAGTCTAGCAGATAGTATCATTCTCTACCATTGATCATTTTTTGTCAAATCTTTCAATTTAATATTTCTAAAAATGATCGTTGGTGATAGGAATGAGTGGAAAGGTGTAGTAAAAGGATAGTGGGATTTTTAGGCATGTTCTAAGGGATGGGCAGGGCAACTGTATGATGCGGCAGGGGTAAACCAGTGAAAGCTGTCGGATCCTGCTGTTGAACAGAAGAGTGTGTTGTGTCACCCTGACCCGAGTGACACGGCCGCTTTCTTGTGTCCCGTTTCATCTGGAGGGATGAAAGCATAACCAACTTGGGTGCTAAGGAGCTGAACTTGTTTGGGTGTTTGGGCATTTGGGTTGACCATGGTCTAAAAATGTTTGTGTGGGTTTTTTGCTACTTTTTCCCTTTTTTATTTTATCTGTTTTTGTATGTGTTTGTCTTGCTGTCGGTCACCCCTCTCGAGGGATATGACCCAGGGTACGTTGATGGATAGAAAGACAAAATGATCCACTGTTCGCTAGATAAGAATATTATGTGATGTCTATTTGTATTGTATTTCAGGAAAAAAGACAGACTTAGAACTTCTTTCCTAAACATTTTGTTTTTTTTGTTTCTTTTTTCCCACAGCAACATGAACAAATATTTCAATTACAGGGGTAAAACATATTTTTAGGGAATGCATGATTCATCAATTAATGCTTTCTTTTATTAATTCATTCATTTAAACCATGTTTGAATCAATGTTTTACTTGTGTGACAGTTAAGGATAACTGCGATATGCGAAGTGTATCGTCACCTCATTACTCCAACTCATTTGCCATTAAAGCTAAAAGACTATTTTATAGCTTTGGTATTACCGTTACATTTTCAGAAAGGTTAAAATCATCACACAAATCCTTTTGTCTGGCTTACTGGAGTTGCTGATGCGTGTTATTTTCAGACTTTATAGTAATAAATAGAAAAATATTACACTCTAGCGGCATCTTCATTTGTGAGATTGCTTGCAATTCCCTCAGCATAATTGTCAATCTCCCAAGGAAGGATCCATGAAATTAGGCTGTGGGCGACATCGGGACGCAGGACCAAGCATTAAGGACAATGATGCAAACACTGCAAATATTAGCGATTTTTCAAGGGTTTTACTTTACTTAAAATTGTTCTAGGAGAATATAAAACGAATTAACTTTTTTATATAAGGTGGCAAAGTACATCGTTGTGTATAATGACAAGAGTGGTGTGTACATTTTAATCTAAGCTGCTGAGCACTGGTTTAAAGGGACATTGTCTATTATTTAGTGTGTCTTCTTGGTAAAACAGATTTAAAAAAAACATATTGAGTTAAATGTTACACAAAAATGCATGGACTAGCTTACAAAAAATGCATTCATAAATAATGAATTTATTGATTTTACATAACATGCAGTGTCAAGAATAGCACCGTTATGAATAACACCCTTACATTTGGTTGAATAACATTATACAGTGATATCTATTGGTCAAATAATACACAATGCCCCTTTAAGTATGTTTAAATTAACTTTTTTTTTTACCGTTTGGATTTTTTACACCAGCATGACATTTGGAGGATTGGATAGTTATAAATTTATCACTGAGGTAAACTGGTAAGGCTTTAATTTGACAGTAGTTTTATTTTCCTAATCATATCACCTATATTTGTGTTTCTTAATGAGTGTGCCACAACACAGTAGTGCCTTGTCTGATGTGCTTAGGATGTTTCAATTTCATTGAATTGGTGACAGCAAATCGATAATTATTCACAAAAAGTATCCCATTGTCAGGTATAGGTGCTGTCTTCCAGTAATCAGCAAACTAATTTTAATCGTTTTCTTAGTATGTGGCGGCACATCGAGTGATTTATTATCTGCTAAGTTAGTATTAGAGGTTAATGATTTTGGAAAATGTGAGCTTGAATTAGAATAATGATAAAAATAATAATAAGAAGAATAACCATTAAGTTTCTGAGCATACAAAGCTACTCGTTTTGAGTACCCCTGTTCTTATTTTACTCGAAACACAAGCAGAAAACCCCTTAACAATCCTGTACAATTCGCCTAAAATCCCAATCCAAGACGTACCCATATTAAATAGAATGCTGTTCTTAAAATCGTTTGGACAATATGGAAGGTTATGGTCTCTTTTGGAAGTTTTGTCTCAAACTGAAATAATCACTGCTAGTACTACTAACATTGAGTAATCCGAGTTGGGACACACACAAAAAGATGTTTTTTATTCTCTCCTGATTTTTTTTGCAATAAAATGTCTGTAGATGGATGTAGGATGGGCATCTTAGCTGGGGAACAGGTGGGACCATAGCTTGAAGTCTTATCTGGTACCTTCTCAAATGTGATCACAATCTGAAAAACTAAACATTGTAGTTTACACATTTTTCTAAGTGTAGGTTTAGGTGTTTACAAAAGTGGCCATTTGGAGCTGATTACTTTACCACACTGCAACGTTTGTACATTTTTATTTAACTTTGGCCTCAGTGAAATATTTGTAAATGTTTAAATTATCCACCTAGAAGTCAATCAATTTTTGTTTACACCTGCGCGTAATAATGGTGCGTAAAAATGAATTACAGACTGCCTTGCTCATGTGATTTGGAAACACCTCTAGAAAATGGCATACAATTATGTTAGACATTCTATTGGCTAACATGCGTGCATTTGATTTGGTTATTATTGGCTGATTATTTTTAGACCTATTGGAGCCGATATCCGTTTTAGCAAACTGGCCCATAACAGGCCCACGTGGGCTGTGTACCGTGAAAAAACCCTGCTATGTACCGAAAAAGGTATGAGTCAAAATGGGAGGACTAACTGCCATTTTCAGAATCATTTTACAAGTCTGTTTGTTTACAAAGGGAGTTTTAGAGCAAAACGGACACATTTCAAAAAGCAACGTAACAAGAAGCAAAAACAGTTTTCAGGCTGATTTGTATTTATCTATCTGCATTATTGTGTGTTTTGGAGTAACTATTTTACACGGATGGACTATATGGATTGTCCGTGCTGTAACAAAGGCATTTTTGCGGGAATTCAAAGAATTGTAAGAGCTAGGTAACTTAATTGTAAGTTAGAATAGAAGAATAGAATACACCTTTATTATAATTGTTACAAAATGGGTTGAACATATTGTGACAACGAAATTGTACGTGGCACTCCAGTTACACATTTAACTGTAAGGATAAAAAAAAAAAAAAAAAAAAAGAAAATTATACTATACACAATATTTACACAGAAAAAGTGGGCATGTAGTGGCAGAAGATATTTACATTGGGTGTTTACTTACAGTTTTGGGATCGTATTTGTACAATATGCAATAGTGCAAAATAGGCAACATTGTGCAAAGTAAGCATAGGCATGAATATAACTATACATCTGTATGAGGTAGTGTGTTTGCATTGGTATTCCTTGTTAAAGAGCATTTGTTGAGTTTCATTTTTTGTGCAGTGTGTGTTTAGGGTGGTGATGGCTCTGGGAAACAGACTATCACTGAGTCTGTTTGTTTTTGTTTTGTGTGACCTTTAGCGTCTGCCGAAGGGCAGCAGGTCAAAGAGGTGGTGGCCAGGGTGAGAAGAGCCCTCGATGATGTTTTCTGCTCTGCTGAGGTAGCAAGTGCAGGCAATGGCCTCCAGACCGCGCAGAGAGCAACCAACGATTTTCTGAGATGTGTTGATGACCCTCTGGAGTGTTTTCCTGTCTGCTGCCGTGCACCCAGGATACCACACTGTAATGCAGTATGCCAGAATGCTCTCTACTGTGCCTCTGTAGAAAGACACCAGCAGTTAATGTTTGAGATGATTTTTCCTGAGCACTCTCAGGAAATGGAGTCGGTGCTGGGTCTTCCCTACCCCCGCTCTGGTGTCAGCAGACCGGTAAGGTCAACGGAGATGTGCACATCCAGCAATTTGAAAGAGTGGACTCTCTCTACACAGTTTCCGTTTATAATGAGTGGTGCTGGGTTCCTGCCTTTCCTCCTGAAGTCCAGTATGAGTTATTTTGTTTTTGTTGTGTTCAGCATGAGGTTGTTTTTCGAACACCACGTTGTCAGTGACTCCTCCTCATCCCTGTATGCCGCCTCTTCCCCTTCAGAGATGAGCTAAGTTACCTTAGCTTTATAGTTTTGGGGTATCTTGTTTCAGACTGATCATGATATGTCTGTGATGAATACATTTTATAATGGTTATTATACCTTGGATCCCAAGAGTTTAACCTTACAATTAGATGTGTCGCCTTAGATTCTTATTCAAGACACTTTGATGAGAACAACCTAATGATTTCAACTAAAACGGACATGTCACTGTGTTGTGTATTGCAACTAGAAAAGAGCGCTAAAAAGCACAAGGACAAATACAAAATATGAGTCTCAAAGTGACCAAAGAGCACCTATTTTCTTCTTTAATGAATTAAGTTTTTACGACAAATAGGCACTAAATAATGCACACTGTCCCTTTAAGCGATATCAAATACCTCATGATTTAAAGTTGTGAAAATAAATAAACTAGAACACTAAAATATTCAGAAGAAATTATTTTATTCTATATTTTCATCTCACAACATACTGGTAGGACAGACTCGCCCCACATCACAAGAGAGAGCAGAAATCAATTTATCTCACCAGGAAATAAAAATGTAGCCAGGCAATCCAAGAAGACAGAAAGTCATCAAGGGGCAGAAGCAGAACAGGAAATAGGAAAAGCAAAATGTATTGAAATGTTAAATCTAGCATGTGGATCTCATTTAACAAACAGATATCGCTGAGCAAAGAGCTTGGGAAAGTAACTTTATGTGCCAGACAGATTTGAATGTGAGGCAATGCTGTCTAATTAAAGCTAATCATAGTCATTTATGTGCCCGGATATGCAAAATATTTAAATTTAAACAAAAAAGTTGAAAGGGATGACACATTTTACAAGCAACACCCCCTATTCCCAGCCGGCCGACTACAAAGGCCGACAATGGGTGAAAATAAGAAAGAAAAATAAAATCGGATATTAGCCCAGAGCAGAGTGATAAGAGGCGGATGTAAGCGGCTTCCTCTTATCTGAGCGGACAGAAACCAACCAAGTCTGGTGCGGATGACTGTGAAAAAAGCTATAGTGCATACATATTCTCAAAGGAGGCATCATAGGGTATAAAGAAGGACACAATAAAAGTGGAATATAGCAGCAAACTGAGATAATGTAAAAATGTGACAACAATGTTAATGATTATGGATTTTGCGGAAATTGGTGCCCCTTTCCTTGTTTAAATCTGTGAGAAATGTTCCTATAGCTGTGCTTTAGCCACTTGGAGGCAATGTAACACAGGCAGAAACAAACACGAACAAATGTTTCCCAACTGAGACTGTCACTTGCAGAAATAGTCTTTTTTGCAGAGGATAAAGAATAATTTAAATTTATGAATATATATTGTAGGAGCCAAAATGAATTTCAGTCCTCTAATGTTATTCTTGTTTAGTCCATGGAGTGGCGCACATTATCTTGTATAAAATAACGTTTGTATGTTTGGACAGGTATCTGACCCCTTACTTTAGCTTACTCGATGTCAACTATAGTTTTCTCCCCAGTCACGCCAAACAGATGCCTCAGTAGTTCGGTACAGGGCAGAAATGTTTTAACATTAGTCAAAATTGTTGCAATCATGGTTAACTAGGACCAAAAATGCCACGGATACGAGTGACAATTTACAGATCGGCAAATAGTTGGCAGGTTGGACTCCTCTGTGCGTGTGGATCGAGGGACATGAGGAGCTGTTATTGTTTTGATTATTGTTTGGATCTATTGGCTGCTGGCAAGGACTTTCCCTTCGTTTGGATGGGAATCTGGATATGCAGCCATTGTATCTATTAACTCCCAGCAAGTACCGGTACCAACATTACACGATCATTTGATTTTTTCGATTTTGTGCGTCCTTTCAATAACTGAAATACGCACAACACACATTACCAATCGTTTTACCACTGCCTTTTTTTTCAACAAAACGTTGGAACATTTTAATATATTTTTTGAACATTTTTTCAAAACTTTTTTGGAACCTTTTTTGAAACTTTATTAGAACATTTTGGAGACCAGTTTGAGACATTGTTGGGACATTTTTGGATTATCTTTAAAACAAAGAAATGTTTTCAGACAGCGGAAGCTGACGGCTGCTAGTAAAACGAGCAGCGATGTGGACAGGCAAAGCAGGCGTGCCAATGCGATCTCTGACAAACTTTTGGCTTCACAAGCAGACAAAAGGCTAAATTGGGCAATGCCAGTGTTATCAGGAAACCACTGAAGAGTTTAAAACATAAAATTCATCAATACCAAAATGCTTTGAAATGTTTGGTAAACAATTGTAATGATGTAAAAGGTATTCATGATTCATTGTGAAGTATATTACCTGTGGAAGAAAGGGAAAAACATGATATTTGGTTTGAAGCAAAAATAATTGCAAATAATGATGCTATTGATACAATAAAAGGTTATTTGCTTTGTGTTCTTCTAAAAACGCTAATACTGATGTGCCATGATTGTTGATGCAAGTGCCTTTTTGAAGGAACATTTTGATGAAGTTGAACATTAACATTTTGGTTCCGGCATTTGTATCACGACAGATGACAGTGTTTCAACTGTAGCTAGTAGGAGGTCACATGTCAGAGGGTCACATTGGTGCTTGAGTGGTGGCAAGTAAAGCATGTACTCAGCCAGGTTGCTGACTAATGAGAGGGCAGCGTTGGTCGTCAAGCTGTGTTGAAGGAGCAACAACTGAGAAGCTGAAAGGATCAGCTTGAGTTGGATGCAGAGTTGGCTGCATCAGATGCTAAAATAGTCGTTATACAGGCCGCCTGGAAAGGAATTCATGTAGCATTGCCCTCAGATGGCATGCGACTATATCTGCAAGAGGAAAGGGTGAAAATGGCTAACCCTAATCCGAATACAATTGATTTCCAAACTTGTCCACCACAATAAATTCATCAATGTACCCAGCTTTGTCCACAAAGACAAAGCCATCAGTTTACCCAACAGTGTCCACCACAGCAAACCAGTTTTCAGTCTACCATAGGCCCACAACCATCTATCAACATACTTTCAACAAAATTGTGCAGAACGAAAGATGTGAAATGCTGCAACAATTTACCAGGACTGTCTTTACTGTCTAGAGCAGTTCACCAGAAGTTAGCCACCAGAGTAGGTTCACAGTTGCCAGTACATGATGCCAGAGTGTGGCTATGTAATGGCAAAGAACCTACTCACTGAACATTTTTTGGAACCAGTACAAACTAGTAACCGCCTACATGAAGAAGGTTTTCGTATGGCGGGTCATTAAAGCGGAGGATTTAAATTCAAGGCAAGCCTTCTAGTTGTTTTTACGTGGCTGCAATAATGCGAATCAGGACTCTAACTATGTTCAGAAGCTGGATATGCCTGCCAATATCTCTCAAACCTGCCTAGAAATTGTGAGAACAATGTTGCACTACAACCCACGACATCATGGAAAGAACCCTTGGAAGAGCCCACATATTTAATTTGTTACAGTTCATTGAGGACATGTGACAATTCTATCTGACCCTTTGTTTGGAAATATACATGATCCACCCACTGCCTCATCCATAACTACACCTCCATCCAACTTCAGATCCAAGGTTAGGGGCAATGTAAAGGGAAACATTGTTGCTGCTGTAAGGGCAAAGGATGTGTATGATCAGGATGAGGACCACCTTCAGGGTGTAGATGAGGTCAAAATGTTGCTGTGATTGTCAACTGGTGGAGGAATGCAGGCAGTTCAGAAGCAAAGAGCACATAAAAAGATTATTCTCCTTAAGAAAAAGCGAGCGTGCTTTTCGTGTCCACACACTGGACACATGAGCAAGGACTGCGAACAGTCTCCAACATGTTAAATTTATAGAAAGACTCCCCCAACAACACTTCACATTAAACTTTCACAGAACCCAGAACAATTAAACCGTTCTAAAGGCACCACCCAGCAGTCCTTTAACAAAACACGTGTGCATGCACAGGCCTGTAGAGATCATTGTGTACTGCCCATTCTGTCAGTGAGTTTAAAATTTAGTAAAGGTAGGCCATATCATAACTTATGCTTTCCTGGACCCTGGTAGCTTCGCTACTTTTTTCTGAACACCTATTGCTCAACATCACCTGTCAAAGATGACCACCTCAAATGTCAAGGCTAATGTTGGCTTGTTGATTGGCACCAACGCATCCAGGGTATTAGAGCCCTGGGAGGTCATCAATCTGCCATTACAATGGGTCCTGTACAGTACTAGGTTGGGTGGTCAACGGCCCACTGGATGCAAACAGTCCTCCTCCACCGTGGACAGCATATCTCTCTAGACACTGAAACAAGGCCTTGCAACACAGTACAACCACAACTTAAATTTTCTGACTTGCATTGGCTACCTGTTTGTTTTGGATACGACTTTAAGGTTCTGTTGCTAACATACAAATGTTTACTGGTATATGCTATTTGAGTTGGTGTTGCCATATGTTCCTGCATGGATTATCCACTCAGAATATTACTTGTCACTTCAAGAGCCAAAAAGAAATCTAAAGGATTGAGAGTGATCTCCATCAATTCCCCAGTGCTGTGGCATACAATGCTATCAGATATAATATCTGAAATCTGAGTGAAATGGTTTAAATCTATGCTCAAGACATTTTTATTCTATAGCTTATGATTTATGTTGATATAATTTTGTTGTTTCATTGTCTTTTCCTGCTGCCTGGCTTATGGCTGAGCGAGGGAGAAAGACAGGTTTTGATGCTAAACATGCATGTATTGCTTGTACTTTCGGTCAGCGGACCAGCATCTGTACCCAACGCATACAATCACTCAGAGATTTGATGTTGCTGTATTGGACCCTAGAAGCATTTCAATTACTGATTTTGTTTAGTGTCTATATTGACTATGTTTTGTCTATGAGCGAGTGGCTCCTCAACATACATTGTAGCCTGGTCGCCCAATAGGTTTTTTTTTTCCTCAGGGTTACTCATGTGTCCTGATGCTATTTTCTCTTTGGTGTTTCCTAGCTCTCATGAATGTTGAGGATTAGGTGATGTTTTATCAGCTCTTTGAGACTGTTTCTGACTAATGGCCATACAAATATATGTGACTTGACTTGTAACTTGACGTATTCGGAGAATATTGTGGTCGTAATGCGACTTAACGTGTAACTCGACATTTGAATCACAAAGTCTCAAAGAGCTGCAGAGACCACCATTTCAACAACCCCTAAACTGAAATGTGGCTTGACTATTTTTTGTCATATTATGTGCTAAACAAGTACTTCAATTGTGATTGATGTTCGTTTTATATTATGTTGATTTGAAGAATTATTCTGTGTTAGAATGTATTTTTTTGTTTTGTTATTATTTCATCAAGTATTCAACAAAACAAAAATGACAGGATAGGGATGAAGATTGCTCATCAAAATATTAAGTCATTCGGGTTTATTATATCCCCAGTGTGTAAATTTCACAATTAGCGTTGCAAGCTAATTGTGCCTATATATGAACAGAGTGTAAAGCAGCAGATGGTGTCACAAGAGGTGTTTCCCAGCATTCATCGTACTGTTTGGCTGATGTGGAGACTCTCTGTACCAAAAGCCAAATCCTCGCGGTGACAACAAGCTTCAACCTAGCCTTCATAACGACCCATGCCCAAAGAAAAATATAACTCAAACAATTCTGGCCTCTGTTTTTTCTTTTTTTTTGGCACTGTCATTTAGCTCAGTGAAAAGCAGTTTTGTGCGCCTTGCAATTTGTTAATCCAGGGCATGCCCACTGCACCTGAGTCTTGAAAAACTAAGACAACTTTAAAAGAGTGAATATTCTAGCAAGCGTTTCAAACTTGGGACCAAGCATACACTCCAAACGGGTAATGAAGTATTAAAACTGCAACTGATATCTCATCTGCTCTATGAATATGTATCACAATCTAAATTGGAGCACTCAGCCATTCACTGGACAAAATTCCTCCCCGTGTCCTGTAAAGCGTCTGAAAAGAGCTATCAAGGGGTCCATCAGCTGCCTTCGTCTTTTTCCTTGAGGAGGACCATTTGTTGCTGAAGGATGACTGTGTGTTGGTGGCTGAGCTTTATTAAAAATAATTGCTTTAAATTACAACCTATTTATACTAAACTGCAGAGGGTTGTTGGTTTTCTCTCATGGAGATGACTACATTTTACAAGCATTCACAAGCTTTGCTTGAAAATGATCATCTACACACAATGTACAAAACCACAATCATTTGGTTTTGATGAACGACAAACCACAAAATGTTACTGCTGGTTAAGTCAGTGTGACCTACTGTATCTAGTGAATTGACATAATGAACTACATTTGTAATCACAGATAATGTTGAATTTTAGGGGACAGTGAAAAGTATATTGTGTCAACCCACATACTTATCGAACCCCCTAGCCTAAACACGGTATACTTACAATTTGAGTAGAAGAGCAATATGTATATTTTCAAAAATGTTGTATGATTGTGGCATCACAGTTGCCAAGGCTTCAGCTAATGACCAATGTTGCCTCTGCTTTTTTTTCAATGTAATTCGAACTCAACTGCATTTTTAAAAAGGCTCCCACCACAAAAACAAAAAACAGATTCAATTTATACCTCAAGTTCAGACCAGTGGCAGCCCATAGAAAATATTGTCTTATATTGTGTAAAAGCCATTTGGTTAACTTCAACTTTTTACGTTTTCATTATTTTCAATTATAAGCTCAAATGTTGGATTTTATCAAAATGGATTTTTTTTTTACTTATTTTCATTTTTCATTTTGATATGGTTCTTGTCGAGGGGTGGGCAAACTTTGAGAGGTGGACCACATCTGAAAAAAAAGAATAGAGGCCAGTCCAAGAGTAAAAAAAAAAAAAAAAATAGAAAATAAAAAAAGAAAAGATCAATTGTGATGCCTGGTCCGAAACCAAAAGGGAAATGTAATTTAATAAATAAACATGTATACATTTACATATACATGCTTTTATGTGTTTATTGTTGACCATTTCATAAAATATGAAAAGTCAAATCATGTAATATGCCCTCTTTTGAAGCACTTAATTTGAAAAAAAAATGTCAGAGACCAGAACAGAAAAAGGACCCAATTGCGTTACGCTTCTTACAAGTTTTATTGAAGGGAGAAATAACAGCTGCGCCCACGATCCGGTGTTCGCTGGGCGCGGGAAGCAAGTCGCTCTCGTACTCTGATTGTGATCCGAACACGGAAGTGGATCTTCCGTAGCAGGCGATGGCGGTGTCAGGGATGAAAAAATGGGTCGATAGCCGGGACAGGAGAGCAGAATCGTGGTCAGGAT
Organism: Urocampus carinirostris; assembly: GCF_059441175.1. Taxonomy (NCBI): domain Eukaryota; kingdom Metazoa; phylum Chordata; class Actinopteri; order Syngnathiformes; family Syngnathidae; genus Urocampus; species Urocampus carinirostris. The sequence goes on along the minus strand of NC_142353.1, from coordinate 19,324,073 downwards.
TGGAAACGAGTCGTAAGCCAGAAAGGGAGAGTGGACATAGTCAGGGACAAAAAGAGGTCTTAAGCCGGGACGGGAGAGCATGATCAAACAGGTCGAAGCCGGAGACAGACGGGAGCAAAAACGGGACAGGTGGGAGTCAGGGTCGAAAAAGGCTTGCCTAGTATATACTGAGGCTAGCAGACGGACTGACAAAAGGGGACAGACAGAACTGGGTTCAAATACTGACAGGGAGCCAATCAGAACCCGCGGCAGTTGTCGCCGAAAGAGCTGGCACAGCTGTGTCAAATCAGTAATCGTGACACATATACATTTAAATACTCAAAATGTAAATGTACAGACTGACAGGTAGGTACTGTAGTTAGGTACGGTAGGTAAGTTTCACTACAAAGGCAAACATGGCAATAGGCAAATGTAAACATCAAACACATTTTATAGTATTGTATTATCATTTGCATAACTAACTCAAACCGATTCAACCGTCTGGGTTTGAGGCACAGTGAAACAAAATATGTTGTATTTGTGAAATGTATTTTTTCTTAAACAGTTTTGCATGTGCGTATCTGCGAGCATTGTGAATCAAGTAAAACAAAAAGGAGCTTGAAAATGAGCAACATGATCATGGCACTAGCATGAAAACAAGTGTATCCAGTCCAGTATTTGGTACTACGTTATTGATGTAAATGTCTGAAAGAAGTAAAATCTTGTAATTACTCATTATCAAATTAATCTATATGGGAGCAAAAAAATGAATGAGAAAACATTAAAAGACAAAAAAGTCATCATTGTTTGTTTCACCTGCTGTCCAGGCTTAAAGGAAATGCAGATAGTTATCTTCGAGCAAAAAGTGAAACAAATGAGCCCATCAAGTCAATTAGCCCTCTGCCAATTATGTAAAACCCCCACAGTGTGACTGGTGTTAAAGTGTTCATTTAGCCAAAGGAAAAAAGGCAATAAGCATTTTCACTCTTATTTACAACTGTGGAGAAGCACTTTTAAAGTGCAAAACTAGATTTGTGATTGCATTTTATGCTCAGCTCATCCATACACCCATAAGTTTACCTTTTCTGGAAGTGGATCCTATAATACTTCTCTAACATGCTGGATTGGTGGGATTCGAGTAGAATCAGAGGAATCACTTCCTCTAGGAGAAACGTGAATCCAAAATCAATTGTGCATTTGTGTTGTGATTGGGGTAAATCTGTGAGCTTGGATGTCTGCATTGATGCGAAATGGATGACTAACAACCCCAAAATGTCACCAATCCACTAAAGTTTTGACGATAAAAGAAGATCCCAAAGAATTTTCTCGTGAAAGAAACATCTTCCCCAGCCAACGAAAACAAATCCATCAAAATCAATTGACAGAAATGTTTCTGATGTTTTGTTAATGTAAAAGCCTGATTATGTCAAACGTCACAATGAATAGCGGTTAAACAATTCTTCATCATTAATATGGGCTCTTAATTTGATATGGCCTTTCTTTCTACTGCAAGTAAGGATATTTCAGTTCTACAGATACAACACCCGAACTTTAATGGCTTGGCTTTGACAAGATTGGAGTTCTGTGTATAGAAAGAAAAATCCCATGTTGAGATAGGGTAAAAGATAAAGGAACTTTAAAAAAGAACAATATCATGACCTGTTTTATTCATCTATTTTTTTTCTTGCATTGCAGAACCTGAGGGAAAAACTGAGCTATTTATATCTTATATGGCTCTGTTAGTTAATTTTATTTATTTTGTTTGTTTGTAAAGTCCACCTCAACCTGTTTCATATTTATCCCAAGTGTGTGCTGTTTTATTTTTTTCAACTTCTTGTTGACAAAAAAATGCCGTCAGAGTTGTTCAGAAATAAATATCCTAAATTGAGATTTGTTGGTCCTCGAACCCTAAATTAATTTGTTGTTATTAATGTTAATGTGATGTTGACAACAGATAAATAATGGGGTGGATTTAACTTATATATATATATATATATATATATATATATATATATATATATATATATATATATATATATATATATATATATATATATATATATATATATAATATTTATATATTTATATATATTTATATGTACATATACAATTATATAATATGCAAACTAAGTGCTCTCTCCGAACGTTAGAGAGCAGTGTTGAGTTTGCATAGCGTGGTGAGTAGTTATAGGTGTGAAACTGCCTTCACTCAACTGTTAATAACATTAATGTAAAGTTGTATGTTTTTGGTTGTGTATTTCTCAGACTTCCATGGTATGAAATTAACCTGTTTTTATATTCCTAATATAAAAACAATCAGCACACACATACACATAGTCACGTTTCAAAGATCAGTCTAATTCCATTATTTGTAAATACGTTTCTCAATTTTATTTAATTTTAATGTGAAGTCGCGCTTATGTGTGACTTCATTTCCTGTTTATGTGTGAAATCAATAAATCACGCCTACTGACCAGATGTTTTCAGTTTTAGCCTGGGCGGCCAGCGAGCATGGCCGGTCAAGCTGGGCTGGGATATCCACGATGTAGATTTAAAACCTCAATAAGTGTTTTTATCTGAATAATTCTGCCAACAGAGAGTTTATATCTTGTATATCTCTCACATTTAAATGCCAAACATAAAAATGGGTTTATCCCGTTGTTTGTGAATAAATGTGTTGTGTCTAGAAAACATATGTTCTCACCTGTTATTTAAATATGTACTCTAAAATATCATTAAAGGCTAAATGATGAAGCAAAAGACTGAAAGACAAAGCTTAAATTCTTTAAATTCTATTGATCTTGCTCGACTCAGAACATAAAGTCTGAATCTGGCGTCAAAATCAAAAATGAGTGCTAAAAGCACTCAAGATGAATAGAGTCAAGTTATGTTTATTTTTATAGCCCTTTAAAAACTACAGAGTCATCAAAATGACCAAACTGCACCATTATTCTTCTTTCCCTTTTTGCCCCTCCATACACAAAAATATTAGTTTTGGGGGGTACTCTTTGCATGAAGATGTTAAAAAAATCTTCTCATCTCCATTTAAGGGAGTCTCATGATCTGTTAAATAAAAACAAATTTCTAAACCTCCTGGTATAAAAAGAAAGAAAAATAGTATCAATATTTTCTTTTTAATTAAAGTTTTACCACTTGTAGTTGACACTTGATAGTTAATGTAATTTTGCTTTTTTTTTTCAAATAAATGTAGATATTTTTAATGAATGAAGATTTTGTTTCTTTCCTCTAGGAGGCACTAAATAATACACACTGTCCCTTTAAAAATGAAAATGTCTAACACTGACTTTAGTTTGATGCTGGATCAACAGAGTTGAGTTTATAATGCTTCGTCTTTGATGGTCAAAAAAATAGAAAAGATCTCCACAGGGTTGCTAAACAAAACTTTACCTAAAGTAAAGGGTAAAACATTTTCATGTTTGCATTTGCCGTCTTATTTTGGGCAGGAAAATGGTGGGTGGACAGAACTGGGCCATACAATTGTGAAGTTAAAAGAGCCCACAAGGCAGAGTATCTATCATCTTGTGCTCAGTGCTGGTGGCTGAAGCAGAGCATGCACTAAATGATCATGACAGCACGAAGCTCACCGGGGATGCTCCGAGCTGCAACCACAGACGTGTCTTATGTGAGTGGGAGACAACAACAGTATTGCTGCGTTCTTTTTAATGTCGCACCCCCGCTTTTAATGTTTCGCCACAGCGTGCACAAATGTGTTTGATTCCTTTCAGATGGCTAAAGAAGCAATTAACAAATTAACTCGCACATAAGTCAGCGGAGGACCAAGTAATACATTAAGCAAGGGTGGGAGTGTGAATTTTGAAATGCAAGGTGAAAACAAAAAACGTTTCGAATCGGAAAAAATATACCATATTTTCCGCACGATAAGGTGCACTGGATTATAATGTAGATCCCTGAAAAATATGATTTGCTCTGGGTAATAGGACAAATTAAATTCAAACCACACTAGGACTTGCATAAAATAATACATTTAAAATAATGTATTAGACAGAATATAAATTATAATTGGGACATCTGCCCTCACCACTAATGTTATTATTAGCATTCCAACACTTAAGGCCACTCTATATATTTGTCAAATGTGGAACAGGTACTGTATGCAGTATAGCTGTACAGCAATTCAAAGAAGAGGAAGTAATTTTTGGCAAAATGTCACCAAAAAACAAAATCCTCGATAAAGTATTTACAATATGTTTCATACTTGCAGACAATTACTGTCCAAAGCAACAACCATAGAGGATTTGCAAAAAGCGTTGGTGTCTGAGCTGCCCTCAAAGTTCTGTTGTTTTCTTGTGTTTCCTTTTAACATGTTAACTACAATAAGGCACTTGAAGACCACTCTATACTCTACTGTATATGTACCTCAAAGGCAGTACGGTTACCGTATGCAGCACACTTAAATGTAACTCAGCATTTCCAATTTTGTCCACATTTTTTCCGTGGTGCACAAGGCACACCTGATTATAAGGCATATACTTCACTTGTCTGGCCAATTTTGTTTTTTTAGGTGCACCTTAAAGTCAGAATAACAGGATATGTCTTTTTAATTTTAAAGATGAGAATGAAACAGGATCATTGTTTTAAGTGAAGCCTGTTACATGTATAAATTATTTAATTTTAATTACATATTTATTGTTTTTTTTTTGTGTGTGTGTTTTTGTGCATGATGCTAACTAGACTTCATGTATATTTAGAAAAGCCCAAGGGCCTCCGCATCGGTTGGGGGTGGGGACCTTCAGGTGCTCGTGCAAGGAGATTGAATGAGTTTGTTTCGCATATCGCATCTGCAGTTATTATGGTGATGAATGCATATGAATTAGACATTCTGCAAAAACAAACTGCAGCCGATGCCGCGAATGAGACGGGCTGTCAACTGGAAACTTGAGGTGATGGAATTGCTAAAATAACTTGCTCCTCATTGTACGAGTTGGTCTAAGTCAGGGGTCTCCAATAGTACAATACTGTCAATTCCGAACTACAAGCCGCTACTATTTTGCTCTCTTTTAAACCTTGCAGCTTTAAATATGATGGACAATTTTAAACATGAAAGATGAAAGATGTATTTCAAATATGATGCGCTTTATTTTTTTTTTATTTTTTTGTGGTGGCATCAGGGAAAATGGTGAGCTTCTCCTTTCCTTAACGGATGTGTTTTAAAAACAAAATACAGAGGTCTCATCTGGAAACATTTATGGGACCCTTCGAGGGAAATTAGTCCATGTTTTTGACATCATGACACATAATAGATAATGAGCGAAAAACGGAACGGTCCTTTATTAAATATTTCTAAATTACTGTATTTCAACTTTTTCACCCACAAATCAAGTCCTCAATTCATACATCAGAAATGAACAGCTGATAGTTACCTATCAAAAGTGCTTCCGTCTTTCCGTTTTAATCAGCGTCAATGTCAGGTCACTGAAGTTTCTTTTAATCCTTGAGGAACGATAACACGTGAATGCAATGGCCCATTACTGCAACAACCACCAATGCCAACAACACAGCTAGACATATCTGCGGGGCAATCTAGCACTATTCTCTACAGTATAGTTAACCCGGTGCTGATGTCTAGAAATAAAGGGCTCACATTTTACGCAATGTAGCACTCATGTTTTTTTGTGCATAATTAATACAGGCAATTATTTTTAAAATATGATATTGAACGGTCACAAAAACCAAAAACACAATTTGAACAACTTAGGGAAAAACTCAAAGCTACAGCTGAAATCAGCGTCAGGTGAGTGCCGTCATGACGCCATTGCTTTTCTGTAGCCAAAGGTGTCAACACTAAATTCTCCACTTGGTTGGTGCCAAGTGTGCGCTGGGCCTAAAATGCAAGAACTGGATGTGAGTTAGTTAATTGTATGGCTTTTCAAACCTGCAGCCTAAAATCCAGTGCGCCTTGTACAAAGACAAAATTGAGTTTTGTTTTCAGATTTGTGCAAGCGGCTTTTATTCAGGTGCACTCTGTCCTCCGGAACTTATGGTAATTGGTGAAAATTATGGAGTCAATAAGTTCATACAGTACAGGCGGATGGCCCAGCATTGCTGATATATTACTGGGGTCTCCAGCCATTTTTGAATTAGGAGCTGCTTTTTGTTACTTAGAATGGCAAAGGGCAGCCAGTTTGATACACATTTCTAAGACAACAAATCATGTTATCACTATGTTGTTATTTTGTTTTTACCAGGTTATGATTGGAAGTAGGGTTAAGTAGACTCAATCAACCACGAACAAAAATCTTTTTTTTAGAAAATCACAATGACCTGAACTGGTAAGCTAATTTCAGAACAGGTTTGCAGGCATCTCAGCTGTCCTTGGGGGGCATTCCAGGGGGCACTCCTGCGATAGAAGATTGTATGTTGCTGCTTTGGTCAGTGGTCATAAACGGCCATACCCAACAAAAACAGACTATAATAGAGCGGATGTTTAGCGATTTTGTTGATGTTCATTGGGGGTGCCTTGACGCGAAAACTAGTTTAAAACATTGCGGATGCCTCAAGTAAAACTGTAATTTTTCAAAGAAATTGGTTCCGCCGTTTCGGAGCCTTTAAGTCATAACCAAACACACATACACAAATCTGGATTTATCAAGTAGTTCAGATTCAGGAACTATGAATATTGTTTTTGAGTGAAGTTGCAGTTCCATAACTATGTATATACAGTATAGAGTACAGCTAGCCAAATAGCTAACTCGTTTAAAAGATGAATGGTTGAATTACACCGAACAATGGATTTACCCTAGTTAATAAATATTTATCAATCTTCTTACAAAGCATTGTCTTTTATAGCAACATATCAACAGGGAGACAAAGATAACTCAGCCGATGCTCTGTCCGCTACCCTCTCCTCCGGGCTTTGTCATGTACCTAGTAATTTGATATCTGCCTCCACGATCCTCTTGTGATTTCTTCACTTATCGCCGCATCGAGCTTTAATCACACCTCGTTCAACGGTGAGGCTTGCCATCATAAAGAAAATCTCCACTTTGTAAAGACTTCAAGAAAAGGCCAAGCAGACCATATGTTCACAGTTTTGCAAATTCATCACAAATCACGTCGGACTATTCAAATGTTAGCAAAAAAAAAAAGCTGTGGGGGAAATAGACAAGATTGGAAATGAATAAAAATGAGAAGGGAGCTTTTTTATCGAGAGTCGGGCGGCGGCTGGGGAAAATCAGTTACCCGAGGCTGTCAGCTTGGAAAGGGGTCCACGGCGTTCCCTGCTGTTATCTCCTCCATCAGCTTGCTGTTCGCCAACAGGTATCTGCACTCCCACTGAGCTGCCGACATGACACCGAGCAAAGTACATGCTACATCGACAAAGCGATAGCATGCAAGCCCTTCCTGGGATACAAGTTGCAGTGTGCCTTCTTACAGTAGTCACAATGGCTTTGGCTGACTTCGGTAATTTCATAATCGGATAATTAGATATGTTTGCCATAATTATAGAGATTACAAAATATCGTATCACACAGGAATGCATTCCTGGGATGAAATTACGTATTTTTGTTCTGAGTCCTGTAATGCATTATGAATAGATTATTTTAAATTATACTGGCATTACTACATGGTGTGTTATTCTTCTAATCAATAAATGCAAATCTTGAAATACAGTGTTTTCTGAATGCTGAATACTCCTACAACACTCACTTGGTCACCTATAACACTCGATACACCAACATTTTAAAAGAGTAGGCATGTTTATATTTCCCTAAAAAACACAGAGAAAAAACATTTACAGTGCTGTCGTCTCATGCATGGAGTGCGAGAACACTGAATTCACTCAGCTTATATACAGTTATTAGATTGTGTGTGACCAGTAGCGAATGGTAGGTCGTATTTGAGGAGGGGGGTGTGGCTTTTACAAGAATAACAAACCAACAAAAACAAATATTGGCACAAACATGAGCACAGAATATAAGGTAAAAGTAAGGTGTATTTTGGTATTTTTATTTGTTAAATTATGTTTAAAATGCACCATGCCTCCAGCAAAAAAAACACCAAAAACATTTTGGACAGTATTCAGCAATGAAAAGGAGTGATTTGAAACCCAGAGACAAAAAATTGTACGGAGCGTCTCGGCCAAGAAATACGAAAGGCTCACTGTTTCCACAGGTTGGTGTGCACTGTTTTTTTGTTTTATTATTATGTGGCTATTTGAACGCAGGCTTCTATGCAAGTAAAAACGAAATGTGTAACTACTTTTAGTTGTCAGTAATCTAGGGGGTAACTTCATTAATTTTCAAATGAAATAACTATTAACCAATGAGCGTTTTTTTTTTTGTTTTGTTTTTTGTTTTCCAGAAATCTAACGGACACTGGTCCCAACTCATTGTGTAACTTGTCTTATTTTTTAAGGTATTGTATTTGTCTATTCAGCCAGTATAAACCATAAACATGATATATACAAGAAATTATTTGACACGCGGACACTCGATGATAACATAATAGATGTAACAGCATAAAAAGGATAGAGTAAAAAATATATTGTAGTGTATAATTTAAGGTAATTATATAGAATAGTTTAAAAAGAAAGAATATGTAAATAACAAGATTAGAGTAGAATAGGTATATAATGTTGGTAAGCATCAACATACTACCAACAGGCAAAATGTAATGTAAACAAAATTGCATTCAGCAGACACATGGTGAAGGGAGGGAACAAAATCAGTTGACATGGAAAATATTGATAATAACAAGCAGGCAAGACTATTTCCTTTACGTTAATTGATCTATTTTTTCTGCTGACATTTTGAATCTGTCTCAGTTGAAAATATGTTATGTAAGATATGTAGTTTCGAAGGGAGATACAACATGGGAAAAAAAACAGATCGGGTGAAACCCCCGACATATGGTGCATTCGAGGAAAGGAACGAGTCTTTTCTTTGAACCCAGAGAGAAAAAAAGTAGAAGCTAAACAAAATGGCTTCAGTTAAGGTCACTGGAAAATAATGACCGAGGGGAGACGTGTGCCGAATATCGCAATGTGATTCCAGACCAACATCAGCTGCTCGGGGTCCCTTGTGATAGTTGTTACAGTTAACATGCAAGCTATCCAGACATGGTCATCAGTGAGCAGTTTAGTACTTCTCCACACCAACTTTCTCTGATAGGTCCCACAACAACATTAGCCATAGCATTAACAGCTAAGGGGGCAAAGTGTCACACTATTGATTCGTTCCTTCAGCACTATTAAATCATTACCGTGATGTGATCGCATGCCACGTATTAACAGATTCAACCCTGAGGTCTCAACGATTAACACGTTTTTTGAAAGTACCTACATGTTCAAAATGTACTGTTTTGATTTCTCGGTTTAGTCACTATGTTGTTTTTTGGCTGTAGGAATATTGCCTGAGAATCACTCAAAAGTGAAAAGCTCGGTGGCCTTCAGATAGTTTTACCCTAAAATGCGGCGGTCAGGGTTTCATTCTGGCTGAGTCAATTAAAACACTGACCAAAATTGTACTTATTGCATCCCTGCTTAGCTCTCAACATTAGGGATTGAAATGGGATGTATTCGACGTATCACGACAAGGTTTCAGAACATAGGATGTTGTATTGGTGTTAAGTGCAGCCCTTTGAGACTCTATGATTAATGGCTATACAAATAAATGTGACTTGACTTACACCTTGTCCCAAAAAAAGAAAAACATAATTAATAGTTAACAAAATAAAAAGTTGTTATTCCCGAGGCTGAATTCAAAAATGTTGTTCCTGCGCATAAAGGCTAAACTATGACAATGAACCTTTCAAAATAACGTTTGAATATTGAGAAAGTGAGAGAGAGACAGTTACATGGATAAAGATATAACGAGACAAATAGAGATAGAGATATACTGAATTTAGAGTATCAATTAGTACATAATAAATTATTTGAATACAAAAAAATAATTGACAAGTTTAATTACTATATAAAGTTTACCTTGCCTTTCAAAGACCATGTTTGTTTTTAGATAGTTTTTTGAGCCTGGATAAAAAAAAAATAGCATAATTACATACTATGAAGTTCGGGTACATGATAACCTAAAAATACAATGTGCTATATGTTGTGCCTCCTAGTGGAACAAAACACTTTCATTTAGTAAAAAACAAAATAAACATTGATTTAAATATCGGGCAAAAATACCTGAACTTTCACATTAATTTATATTTAAAAAAAAAAATCACAGGTCAAGTCAAGTCAAGTCAAGTCATTTTTATTTGTATAGCCCTGAATCACGAAGAGTCTCAAAGGGCTTCATAGATTATTACACTATATTACACAAACTATTTTTCAGAATATTATTATACATTCCCCTGCTCTGGAGCCGACAAAAAGAGTAGGTTATTCATATGCTATAGAGTAGAAGTGAGTTTTAAGCTTAGATTTAAACATTTCCACTGAGGTTGCAGATCGGATCTCAGGGGGAAGAGCATTCCACAGCACCGGTGCCCGGATGGAGAACGCTCTCGAACCAGCAGAACACTTCTTTGCTCTTGGGATCACCAGAAGACCGGCACTCTCAGAACGTAGGCTTCCAAAATTTGTGTTTATTTTACATCATGGAATCCATATCGAAGATCGCCACCATGTTTGTCTGGCAACTTCTGTGCCATCTAGTGGTCAAGTATTACACACTGGGCTCTGAGTGGATTATCTGTGCCAGTTTGGTTGTTGAAAATATTTTAGTTAAGATACACACACTTAAGTAAACTAACAGAAGAGAGATTTTCAAAAACACGACACTCGGGAATAAATAATAATTGGCAGCAAAAGCATGATATATAAACGTGGGATAACATTAACAGGACAAAGAGGGATACACAACAAAGTTGCCTGAACTGAGATTCCCATTACAAGAAGGTGTCTGGGTGTTATTCAGCCATTTTTTCCCGCTCAAATTGATATGACTTGTGACCACAAGTTGGGACTCTTGTTCAATTGGCTGAGATTAGAAACCTGTTGTCATAAGAATACGTTACAAGAACATGTGAAAATGTTGAAAACGTCCTAATATATTCATATAGGTATTTTTCTTTCATTATTCTTTAAAATTATAATACAAGTTTGCTTAAATGGGATAGTGGCCAAATAAATAACAGTATTGCAACTTTCAAACGGTCATTAAAATGTATAATGCAAACTACCTAAACAGCTACTTTTGTACTCAATAGTATTTGGTCTCGAAAGTTAATAGTTATCCTTTGCGCAAGGGCGTCCACACAACCGGCAATTATCGAGCAGGGAAATCCATGGTTTGTTCTAACAAAGTGGTACGGCAAAGAAACAAGGCAATGATGTGTCATCAATATTGAATGAAGCAAGCTCACTGTCGAGATTGCCGACGCACTTCATTTTAGATCAGGGTTTCCCCAAATCGGACCCCATTCAATGGTAGGACCTGTGGACCTTGCCACGCGCACAGTTAGAAGTGAAGATCTATAAGAGTTGCCACTCAGAGGTCAACAGGAATGCTGTTGCTAACAAAGAACCGTCTAAAGCACTATCCGTGATCACTGAGGCAGTTTTTGAGCCGTGACAGGGGCCAATGAGGGCATCAGTCCGGCTGCGAACTCATGAATATGAATTGAGCTCTGTTTGTGTGGCACCATTTTTGGAAGGAGGACTAAATGCAAATGAATGGCTCTCCTTGCCCGAAACCGTTATTCTGACATGCTGAGAAGTGTTTTTCCTGACACAATAGGTCACGAGGTTGAATATGGATCGACACATGCAAGAATGAATGATAGGAATTATGCAGACACGTGTTAAGTATTGTCTGATCATCCACTTATGCACTCAATTATTGTAGGTTACCCTTTGAGCAGAAAGAAAGTTGAAATTTAAATATCTTATCCATTAAGTATGTGTCAACAATGCCCAACTGAGATCAAAAAGCCTGTATCCTCCATATACCAATGTGGCTTTCTGCGTTTATCTTGCATTTAGTAGAGCACTTCGGGCGGAATATGCTGGTCATGGTTATGCTGGTCCTTAAGTTTTTTTTAATTTTTTTAATTTATATTTTTCAGTGTAGCATGAACATGGTTAAATTAAAAAAAAGGCCTTCCTCAGTTAGAGTCCAAACGACAAATCCAAACCTCTAAGATAAAAAATAAGAGTTAATTAGAGTGTGTCTTAAAACGCACGTACAAGCACACTCATCATGAACGAGCTGACTGCTGCTGCAATGATGACACAAGCCAGGAGATGGCAGCATTCATATTATTTGTTTTCATATAACTGATAAAGATAGGAAAAAGTTTGCCAAGTTTTCAATATTTTTATAATCTCAGTTAAAAACAACCATATGTTTAGCAATAATTAACGCTGTAATTATTTTCAGATAATAAACATTTTAAGGATTATTTTATATTGATGTGACAAAATAACTATAAATATTATAAAATAAGAAAAAAGGGCAACATTTACAACAGTGCATTGTTTGCCAAGAAGTGACTCAATTGAGGGTAAGCATTATCAACAACTCTGGACATGCGCTCTGTGGAAATAATAGTGAGCGGTTTGAATGAGTCAATACCTCTTGAAAGACTGGTGAGGAAGATGAAAGGAGAAGAATAATTGACCTCTCGTTTGTCGTCTGTGAGCGTGGGCATGGCAGTGTGCTTTATTGAGAGGCGTTACCACACCTTCAGGCAATGACAGTGATGAAATATGATTATGGCTGAATATAAAGGCAGGTCTGAGGTAAAGCACCATCTTTAGGTGCCTGGGTGCTGCCTTTTGTTCAAATAAATGCACGTCAACTGTCAGAGAGCAAGAGGCAGACAAAAATCATGGCATCCGGGCGCATTGCTGGCTTAGCCAGCAACTAGAAACTTGCTAGGAATTAGGCTAGCTAATAAAGAGGACGGTGGCTTTCTTATCTCATCCTTCTCATGTTCGTTGAAGAGCAAGAGTGTTAGTAAATCAGAAGCTGTATGTGCACTGTTTCTCGGGAAGTTTGTGATTGACAGAATGTATTCTGGACTACTGTTTTTTTGAGATTTTTGTTGATTTATGATGCTTCCATTGTTGTTCGAACAAACACTTTACAATTTGCAATCCGGGTGCTGTCTATCAGTCCGTTTTTTATCATGTGATGTGCCTTGGGCGGTTTTAACATTAATTTTGTCGAGAACATTACGATTAAAACAGGTTTACAATCAGCCAATTGTTGCAATCCAGTGTGTCAGTGACATCCTAAAGTGTCTTGTACTTTTTCTGAGGTGTTAGAGAAGTAAACGGGAACATGCAACTGTAGTCGTCTCCTTACCCTTATTTGCACATCTTTCGTGTTATCAGACGATTTTGTCAATTTAAGCAAACAATTCCCTTATATCAGCAAAATTGACAGCTCTTTGTTTTTTTTTTTTTTTTTCTAGTTGCACAGCATCCTGTTTTATCAGTCACTACGGTTTCCCCATATTTTATACTGGGAGCAGGGCAGCAGACGGGATAAAAATAGATAAAGTATTCAAAACAGCCCAGAAGATTATTGGTTGTGCTTTACCCAGTCCAGAAGACATTGGCGGCTCATGATACCACAGCAGAGCCATCAACATTATAACAGACTATTCCACCACATCCTTGACCTGTGCATTGACATTTGCAAAACAAAGATAAACAGGCTCAGAGACAGCCTCTTCCCCAGGGGTCATCACCACCATAAACACGAGCACACAAATTTGATCTCGCAAATTATTTAGGGGTTCTTTTGATGTTGCTGCTCAGTTTGATGCTTTCATATTCTTTCACTGCACATTTATTACAACTTAAGCTAGTCTCTAAGCACTACATTGTAAATATTGTTCGCTTATTTATTCTGACAGGCTTTTATTTCTTTGAAATCATTATTACCTGTTTACCCTCGAGTGCCATGTCTATTCTTGTTGCATACAATGTTTCACAAAGTTGATATCATGGCAATCATGCAATGCTATGCCATGACGTGCTATGCCATGCTATTCCATTCTTGACATAAGTTTGAACTTCTTGTTTGCACAAACATTCTTACACGTCAGGTCTATGTTATTATTTTATTCTGGTACATTTTACATACAGTATGATTTCAATAGATACCAAACTATTTTTTGTTTTGTTGATCTTTACAGGACATAAAGTGCAGAGGAACAAACATGCAATCAATAAAAACACTTAGAGCGTAGAGTTGATAATTCAGCACTGCAAGATGCATATTGATCTTAATCACTTTTGAATGAACTGCCATGAGCATCTGCCTGTGTTACTCGCCAGTTCAAACTGTCAGTCACTTGAATTATATTAGCAATTACGTTGTGCAATGAATAAGAACTTGTTTGTCACCCTTTTCATGTGAAGACTTATTAACGATTAAGTGCAGACATATACATTACTAACAACACCTAAAAAAATACATACATAAAAAAATATTGCATTGTCGTAGCATTAACCTGATTTATGAACTTTAGAATTGTCTTCTAAATATTTTAGTATATTCAATAAAACCCGGGGGAATCACACTTCTCAGCCTACGGTGTAAGGTCCACCAGGTAGTAGAATCTCAGATTCAAGAGGAGCAGTGAGGTTTTCTTCAAGGCCGTGGAACAGTGGACTAGCTCTACACACTCCTCGAAGGTGCATGGGAGTTTGTTTATCCGATCTACATATGTTTTGTGGACTTGGAGGAGGCATTTGACCGTGTTCCCTGGGGAGCCCTGTGGTGGGTGTTTTGGGAGTTTGTGGTTTTTGTCTTATGCGGGTTCTGCGGTCCCCGTAAGACTAGTGCCAGAGTTTGGTACGTATTGCTGGCAGTAAGTTAGATTTGTTACCAGTGGCAGTTGGACTCCGCCAAGGCAGCCCTTTGTCGCCGAATTTCTATGTGCAGCCTTGGCAGGAAAGGGTTCTGCTTGGAAGCCTTTGCATTGCATCTCTACTTTTTGCAGATGATGCGGTGCTGTTGGCTTCTACAAGCCGTGACCTTCAGCTCTCACTGAAATGGTTTGCAGCCTGGTGTGAAGCGGGCACTATGAAGATCAGCACCTCCAGGTCCAAGACCATGGTTCTCAGCCGTAAAAGGGTGGCATGCTCTTTCTGGGTTGGGGAAGAGATCTTGCCCCAAGTGGAAGAATTCAAGTATCTCAGGGTCTTTTTCACGAGTGACGGTAGGCTGGAAGCGACGACCGGAAGGCGCATCGGTGGAGCGTCTGTGATCGTGTGGAACCTGTACAGGTCTGTTGTGGTGAAGAAGCCGAAAGGCAAAGCTCTCAATTTACCGGTAAATCTATGTTCCCACGCTCCCCTATG
Source organism: Urocampus carinirostris (assembly GCF_059441175.1). Classification (NCBI taxonomy): domain Eukaryota; kingdom Metazoa; phylum Chordata; class Actinopteri; order Syngnathiformes; family Syngnathidae; genus Urocampus; species Urocampus carinirostris. Next base: position 19,308,787 of record NC_142353.1, on the reverse strand, counting down.
GTTGTAAACTGTGGGTCATGACAAAAATACCAAGATCCCAGAGATAAGCGGCTGAAATTAGTTCCCTCTGGGCTCTCCCTTAGAGATGGGTGAGGAGCTCGGTCATACGAGAGGGACTCAATGAAGAGTTGCTGCTCCTTCTGCATTGAGATGAACTAGTTAAGGTGGCTCGGACATCTGATAAGGATACCCCTTAACACCTCCCTGAGGAGGTGATCCGGGCATGTCCCACCGGCAGGAGGCCCAAGGGATGACCCAGGACACCTTAATGTGATACGTCTCTATTCTGGCTTGGGAACGCCACAGGGTTCCATCAGATTAGCTGGATGAAGTGGCTGGGAATAAGAAAGTCTGGGATTCTCTGCTGAGTTTGCTGCCTCGTAACCTAACCCCAGATAAGGAGGAAAAAATGGATGGATGGACAGTAAAACCTGCAACCTGCATCCATTGACAAAATAGTACATTTTCGGCATTAATTGTAGTCAATCAGAGGCCTTTCCAGAACTGTCCTAACCACCATACGATTCAAATTTTGCAATCATAACTTTATAATTAAATGACAGACTCAAGCAAAGTGCTTTCTAAGGGATGTGTCATGCCGTGTCCTCAGCAGCACGTTGCACCATAAATACAGAAAGACCGCAAGAGTCACACAAAAGCATTAAATTGAGCGGTCTTAGAAATTTAATGCATCAAACACCCATTGTACATTTTCCCTTCAGCTCCCTGTTAATAGTTGTGTGATTTGTCCCAAAATGTACTAAAACAATAAAAATATTGGAAAACGTATTCGTAAAGTTGATGGCCACCTCCCCAAAAAGTACCTACATTTCTGTGCGTGTGTTTTACCAGTGTTCAAGGTGATGCAAGCAAAGTGCTTTATTTGACACCGTGCATCCATCCAAGTGGCATTGAAGAAAACGACGACAAATTTCCCATCAACATCGTTTGACAATACAGCGACAAACATTAGCCGTCAACGAGAAGGATTACGTGTCCGTGGCATCCATCAGGAGGTTTCTCTCCAGCCAAAATACAGAACATGATGGGTGGAGGCAATACTCAGGCTATAGGTTCTCCAACATTTAGTTTGTGTTTTTTAATGAATGTATTTATGAAGTGTGCAATGTGAATGTTTAGATTGAAAAATAAAATTGTACATAGTGTTAAAAGGACCCTATAATATTCTAAAACAAGGTGTCTCTTTATTACATAGCACCTGAAAATGTATGCTACAATGCACAAAGAAGAATAGAAACTCACAAGTGACCAAATTGCACGATTTTTTTGTCTTTTTTTTTTAAACCCAGCCTTTCACGAAGATTTGTTTAGGAGTCCCCCTTTGCAGCAAGATTGCAAGCAGTAGTTTCCAGTCCCTCTCGGTGAGCCAAGCATTATCTCAGAAATAAGTTTAGATGTTTTTAAATTTAACATTTTTCTCTCATCATCATGTCTCACATCATCTTTTAATTAGTTTAGTGATAATTAAAATGTTTTTTTTTTCATCGGTGAGTGAATGAAAACATGGGGTTAATGGTGAACCTTGCGATGTCCAAAAAACATGAACTGTATTGTGCATTTGCCTTTTTTGCAACACACAAATAAATATACATTTTAAAAGCCACTAAAATACAAATTAAAGGACAAGGAAATTATGATAGTTGTGAATGCCGTTCTCTTACTATATAACTGAATAAAGATACGTAAAAGTACAACGATCATATCATCTGTTGACTCTTTCCCTATTATAAAAATGATGACTCAGATCTTTAAGGAGTCTGCCAGTCAGATGCTGACAATATTTCCAATGGATATAATTCCTGGAGTTGAAATTTATGTCACTTCTTAATTTCCGTACATCTAGCAGACGGTAACCCAAATAAATTCCGGTACCCACAATCAACCCTGTCTAATGTCATGGCTAATTGGTTGCCTAATTTACAGTGAGAACGAAAAGTGAGCGGAAAGACAAATTGCTAGAAAGAGAAAGACCTTTTTCGAGAGATAAAATACTGTAGGGATAGAAATGTATTCAATTGGATCATCAAACCATGACACTCTCAGGACACCCGGCGAGTGTTGAACCAATCAAAGGCACGCTAGCCAAAGGCGACATCTTACGTCAGGCTGGGTTGAAATTAGGTTATTGTTAGCCAATTAATGCCAGGGAATCGTGGCTGAGCCAGACTTCTCCCGCTATCACATTCTGTATGCGGTGTTCACAATGTCCCCTTCTTCTCTCTTGTATTCCCTCTTGTTGGGGAGATGAGGAAAATGATGAAAGGACTGAGGAAATGGTGCCAATGCTTCTCTGCTCTAAGATGAAAGGAGAACAGGAAAGTGGATCAATGATGGCCGTGAGAGAGGTGCGACAGGGGTCAGTTGTAAACCATAATTCTGAAAAGCTGTAAGGGTAGTTCTCTTTGGAGAAAATGCCAAGGGATCTTAATCTCATTGAGTCGTTGGGATTTTGTCTACAAAAGCACACTCTTTATCAAAGGACAGTGCTTTGAGGGAGAGGAAAGAACTATCAAATCCGTATACACACATCTGAAAAAATAAACCATGATGTGCTCTCAGAGATATTGGTTTAGAGTTATGTGATTGGATCTAGCTCACTCACAGTTTGAAGCCCCATGCACCAAGGTAGTGGCTATAATTGCTAATGTGACTAGACATCATATCTGGGACACAGACGCAATCGAACACAAGTGGCCAAAACCTGTTCCTAGGGGGAAGCAGACCCCAATATGTTGTTGGTTTATCTTCTCAAACACAAGTGATAAAAATGAGCTTGATAACTGTCTTGTTTTTTCAATCACATGTTTGGAGCACAATTATGACACAACATTAAGGTCTGTGGCCATTGAGGTTGTCCATCCCTGACATCCACCCTAATTCATTAAGACCTAAATAGTATTTTTCATGAGAAACCTCCGAAGAAGACTCGTGGGAGACCCTTGATACGTCTACATCCATTTTTTTTTGGCGTCCTCCGAAGGGATGTCTCAAGGGCTTTGTCTGAATCTATACCTACAGTTTAGGCAGGATAACTGGGTATACTGCAGTTCTTGGGCATTATCAAGACGCCTGTGAGCAAGTTACAGAAACTTTTGTGGGTTTGATTTTTCACCAGAAGGCGGTACAGCCAATCATATTTGACCTAAAAGAGATGTGTTGTTGTAACGCAACCGCAAGCAGACGGCTCCCGCGCCCTACCTTGGGGTGCGCCTTGTGTACGTGTTAAATACAGAAATAGAACCAGCTACGAAGACTGCGCCCTTTCACGTGGTATGTCAAATTTATGTAAACCTGTTTTTGCTCCATGTGCTTTCTTACAGCTCTGCATCTAGATGTTCCTTGGTTTCATGTCAATTGGATACAGATTACTTGTAATCCTCATAACAAGCTAGCAATAATGGAAGTTTGTGATGAAGAGGGGACTGTCGCTCCCCCTCTGTGGAAAGCAGACGGCAGCATGAGCTAGGATGATGCCAAGTGTATGCCACATCTGCTCGCTGAAGACAAGAACTGTCGGCCTTGCCAGCTGACAATTGTTTGGATCCCGACAGACAGAGCCCACCAACACCAATCTGGTGCCTTTCACAAAAATTGGGAGCTGAATCAAACATGCAAGAAGGTGGAGGTGGATGCCAATTCTGACCTGCAGGATTCGCACAGCCTGTTGCATCAGTGTACGCTTCACTTGAGCGACTGTTTGTGCTTGCATAGCAGCTGAACGTTGTGGAATTTCAGTCACTCTTGAATGTGTCAAACACATTTATTTTGCTCCAATATGTGAGTTGGCTCATCCTTTTCCCACCTCCACTCCTCTGCCAACAGGGTCAGTCTTCTCCTTACTTGGCCACCATTACAGTATTTTTTAAACACAACATTGGTTCTTTTTTTCCCACTGTGTTACCACCACATTTAGACTATGGTCTATATAACAATATGTCTGACAGCAATGTGTAGAAGAAATCACACCCTTATAAACTCATCTTAGTTTTCGGTTGCTATGTCCTTCTTCATGAAAATGTTTTTAGAGATTGTGGAGATTGTTGTCAAGTGATTATGTAATAGTCACTCTCAGGTCTCATAATGTATTTGAAGTCTAAGTTTATTTTCTACACAAGCCTTTACAGTGTCATTTTGTGACCGTGATAGTTTTTCTGGATACCACTTTTGTCTGGATTTTAGTATGCTGTTGTGCAGTTTCCCTATGGACTCGAGGTTTCTGGTGCAAACCTTTCTCTCGTATGTTCAGTATATTTTGCACCGCTAACTAAATTTAATTTCCTCTGTTAAGTCATTTTCCCCTCACCAACCATGAAAGCAGCGTTCTTGTGTCACTTTGTCACGACTATTTAGGCAATAGTTATGGTCAGAATTCAGGTACCAAAGGTAATGGGAATAAATTGTGTGCATGCATGAGCTGAAATACTCATATTCCCAAAATGTGAAAATTTATTTTCAACAACACACAATCACCATTATAGGGGATGTACAGAAAATGTCACAATATGATACTTGTCTAATATTAACCCCATGATGTTTAATGATTCAGCTTGTTATTGAAAACAGTACTTGAGTCCTTGCACTAATCTATGACGTCCTTGTCCAAGATAACTGTTGTAGTTTTTTTTTTTTCCAGACGTGACTGCATTACTGTTTTTCTGGTGCTTTTGTATATGGTAATTGAAAAATGTATTCTTAGATGGTTTGTATTGCCTTTGTGTTCTATGTTTAGCGTGACTGTACTTTCAGATTGTGAGTAGTAAGTCCATGATTTTTCATAAATTCATAAAAATCTATGCAAGACGGTTTGCTGCTTAGGGCCCGGTCACACAGACATTTGCGGCTGAATGACGGCCAGAAATTTCTGCCCTAGAGGCGGACGCAAATGGACGTATTGAGCTCGCCGTTGAATCGTTATGAAGCAGTGCTTGACTCGAGTTCGGGAATTGGCGAGCGGGTAGCAACGTGATTTACTTTTGCCCTGGTTTATTCTTCAGAGCGCGGGTACAATTACTTTAACGAGCGTAGAGAGGCTCGAACGCGACCAGAATTATCCAGTCGTGTAGCAGATGCCGCTTGGTCGTTAATTGACGTTTAGAGCCCGCAATATACACGAGATAGAGCAGTGCTTTACTCGCGGTCGCAAATTTTCACGTGGTTGGGCGCGTTCAAAACTTTTGAGCAGCTCAAAAGTTTGAGCACGTGTTTAAAACGCGTGCCGCACACGTGGTCAACACGAGTTAATGACGCAGAAATGACGTGCTATGGTCGCGGCCAGGGCGCAGTTACACTTGGGTAGGACGGGGAATTTCAGCGGGTAATCGTGGGTGGAGCATGGTAATAGCATGTTCTGTGCCTGTATCGCGGTGTTATTACGTGAAATTAGCGTGTTACGCGTGTGACAGTCAAACGCCTTTCTCTGCGTATAAACAGCGCAAATGCCGAGCGTGCTCGTGACGTCAAAGGGGTGAACATCCCCGTCAGCGTAGTTTCTCTTCATTTCGAATAAATTATTTGGTGCATCTGTTATGGTTGCTGTAAGGCTGTGAAGCTAGGACCTTAACTTTGCTTTTTGGCTGAGATTAAGAATCCCAGCTATTATGCCTTAATACACATTTGGATTCTGATAGATATTAAGTAATGAGGTAAACCTCACTAAACCCTTCAGCCCCACCCCCTCTCCATCCTCATAACAACTTGGTCTTAATCCATTTTAATATCTTGACATTTCTTAACTCGATAGTAAAATAAGAATGATGCTGTAGCTTGTAAACATTTTCCTCACGAGACTGCGATTTGTACCATCATGTTCTTCTACAGCCCGGTTCCAAAATTAGCGTTCCCCCGCTACTTCAACCATGTTTACATTATCCTATCTCACAATGAAGTAAGGAATGCAATGACGAATATACAATCAATACCTCTTCATTATTCATTTGTTGGAAATGTAGTACAGATTAAACCGTTCCGTCATTGTTATTATTGTGAACGTAAATTGACGGTAGATCCCCACCCCCCTCGCGTGAACGCGCATTCTCCTGCGCTCCCAACGAATGCGAACGTATTCTATATAAAACACTTATTAAAACTATAAAGCGAGCTAATTATAATAATTGGGAGATCCTAGTCTATGTAACGCGTTTATTTAAACCAAAAATTGCGATCTTATTTTACAAAATGCGTTTGTTAACATGGAAGGAAAAGTCACGTGAGGGTGTAGGGCGGTTTGGTTGGTTGTTGTTGGTCTAAACACGGAAAGGACCCGCAAATGACGCGATGAGAGGAAGGGGAACAGTCGCCGGCGTCTTTTTTCCGGCCACACCACAGGTCAAAAGCGGGTTGGCCATTTTTGCGCATTTTCCATTGCGGGTAAACACGGGCGAAAAAAAATCCCAAAATTTTAGCCGTCATTCAGCCGCAAATGTCTGTGTGACCGGGCCCTTACAAGCATTTTGAACTCTCAACAGCTGCTTGATAATGATGATATTGTGTAAATTTGTATATCAATATTGCTTTGTCTTGCAACCTCATTTCCACTTGTGAAGTAAGTCCCTGTTGTTTGGTTTAATCCTATGGTCACACAACCGTTTGCGGCTGAATCACGGCTAAAATTTTGCGTTTTTTTTTTGCCCGTGGTTGCCCGGGATGGAAAATGCGCAAAATTGGCCAACACGCTGTTCATCGGTGGTATGCCCGCAAAACAGACGCCGGCGACTGTTTCGCTTCCTCATCGCGTCATTTTCTCGTGTGGACCACAGGTATAAAAGCTCCCGAGCCGGTGTTGTGCCCAAATCCGACTCCTACGCAACACCCACACCGCCCCACCCCCTCGCGTGACTTTTTCATCCACGTTAACAAACGCATTTTGTAGAATACGATCGCACTTTAATGTTTAAATAAACGCGTTATATAGACTAGGATCTCCCAATTGTTATAATTAGCTCGCTTTATAGTTTGAATAAGCGTTTTATATAGAATACGATCGCTTTCGTTGGAAGCGCAGCAGAATGCGCGTTCACGCGAGGGGGGGAGGATTTATCGTTCGATTACGTTCACAACAAAAACAAAGACGGAATGGTTTGAGATGTATTACATTTCCAACAAATGCAAGACGAAGTGGTTTAGGTTATATGATCGCCATTACATTCCCTAAAGGTGAGATAAAACGAGGTAAACGTGATTGAAGTAGCGAGGGGATGCAAATCTCGGCACCCGGCTTTAGACATAACCGCACAAGACACAATCCCGTGAAGATCAAGATTTCAAGCTGTGGCATCATTTTTATTTTATTATCTTGAAAAGAAATGTCAAGAAATAAATATGGATTAAGACTAGGTCACTACGCTGACGGGGGGGGTTAAGGGTTATTGATCTATCTTCTTTATTCATTATCCATTTTCGATCAGTTCATAATACGCTACAAAGCTTAGGAACTGGGATTCTTACTCTCAGCCAAAGGGGTTTGGGGTTTTTAAGGGTTATTGTTCTATCTTCGTTATTCATTATCCATTATCCGTTATCGGTCAGTACTTAATACGCTACAAAGCCTAGGAGCCGGGACACTTACTCTCAGCCAAAAGGCCAAGCTAAGGTCCTAGTCCTAAAGCCTTGCTGCGATCATTGCGAATGCACCGTTCCCGGAGGATGCAATACCGGGCCGATGCTGGAGTGGACAGAGCAAGCTCTTATTCCATCTCCGGATTGCAAAAATCAAAGATCATGGCAAGAGGTAATGTTATCGGTCAGTTCTGTTCAAGTCTAGAACCAAAAGGCCAAGCTAAGGTCCTAGCATTAAAGCCTTGCTGCGACCATTGCGAATGCACCGAAAGATTTATTCGAAATGAAGAGAAACTACGCTGACGGGGATCCATGTTCACCCCCTTGACGTCACGCGCACAACTGACGTGTGCTCGGCATTCGCGCTGTTTATACGCAGAGAAAGGCGTTTTACTGTCACACGCGTAACACGCTAATTTCACGTAATAACACCGCAATACAGGCGCAGAACATGCTATTACCATGCTCCACCCACGATTACCCGCTGAAATTTCCCGTCCTACCCATGTGTAAGCACGCCCTGGCCGCGGCCAGAGCACGTCGTTCCGCGTCATTTCCGCGTCATTTCCTCGTGTTGACCACGTGTGCGGCACGCGGTTTAACACGTGCTCAAACTTTTGAGCAGCTCAAAAGTTTTGAGCGCGGCCAACCACGTGAAAATTTCCGACCGCGAGTAAAGCACTGCTCTATCTCGTCTATATGGCGGTCTCAAAACGTCCAAAAGCGCCCAACAGCATCTGCTTCACGGTCATAAATGTCTGGCCGTGGTACAGCCTCAATAAGCTCGTGAAAGGCTGTGTACCCGCGCTCTGAAGAATTGAGCAGCGTCAAACAGTTTCGCGCTGCCACCCGCGCCGACTGCGTGTTAAGCACCGCTGTATCTCGTCTGAATGGCGATCTCTATGCGTCCAATAGCGTCCGCCTCAAAGGCAGAAATTTCTGGCCGTGATTCAGCCGCAAACGTCTGTGTGACCGGCCCCTATGTTTTCAATGTCTCTGCAGCTAATATGCATGTTATTTTGAAAATCAGAAGTTACTCTCTCAGTTCACAGGGGTCCAACAATGGTAGCAAGCAGTTTTCTGCCATCTCTGAGAGACCGTAAATCTTTTTATTTTGAAATTGAAATGCTATTGTATTCTAATCACTCCTGGTTAAGAACTTCATAGTGTGTTTTGTGTCTTTGTACTCATTTTCAGCTATCAATATGAATTTTAGCTGTAGCAAAAGTGAAGTGTTTCTTTCAGTAGAGTAGAGTCAGCCTCTGTTATCACCTTTGTAATATTCGAATTACATCTGAACCTGAGGCAACCCCAGATGGTGTCCTGGAGTCATACACATTGTTTTTGGATGCATACTTATCGTTACATATATAGATAGATGTTGTTTTGAAATGTAACTTTGCATTACATTATGCTATTATTGATGTTACTAAATGAACTTAACAAAGTACCTCGTCTTCATCCTCACATCCGAAGTTTGTTTCCTTGCTGTGTTGTGATACATGCCTACTCATTCTTGTATATTGCACAACAGAAATTCAGACGTGAACAATATATGCATGTACATATCCAACTGTACCTTTGTTGCCATGAAGACAGATATTAAAGTAAAACTGCCTCAGAGCAATCAGAAAATTAGTGAGGCTAGCTTAGCATGTGAGACGACATTATTTTGTACAAGTTGTTGCTGTCTACAAAAAAAAAAAAAAGATTCCTTGAATAACACAGATAAAATAAGTAACGATACTTGTAAGATCAATAGTACGGACGCTACACAACTTACGAACGAGATTCCAGACAATCGTTTTTAGTTAAATTTGTTTGCAAGTTGCTTCAGTGCTATATGTTTCAGGTTTAGTATTTTTAAGGCTTGTTTAAGTAACCTGTATTGTTTGATACTAAACAATAAACACATATCATAAATATGGTCAATAAACATAAATACAGTTAAGTGTAACTTACTTTTGGAAAATGTGCTACCAGAAGTCCTCTTTCCGTTGTGAAAAGTGGCAGAAAAAAAGCTTTCCGGCCGTTTACTTAACCACATCAACCTTTCTTATATCACTTTCATTTAAAAAGAAACGGCTTGCCTCTTCTTTACCCTTTACACCAACCATATTAAATGGATGCACAAGATATTAAACAATAAAAATGTCAAAGTTCTGAGCGCTGGAGATTCAGTACACCTAGCACGGTATGTTTACATACGAACTAGAAAGAGGAAGCAGATTTTTCTTTACTTCCGGCTGGATGTGCAATGTCCGGATACTTTTTGACATCCCGAAAATAAAAGTTTGTATCTACCGTTTTATGTAAGTCGAATGGTCGTAAGTAGGGGAGCGTGTGTAAGAACAGTAACAAGAACTAGAGCATTTCATATGCATGAGGCAAATCATGATATTGGTCGAACAGAGTTTACTAAAAGGTATACATAAATTAGAAATCCCGTCATGAAGAGGGTAACTCAAACAGGCTCATAGGGTTATTAGAACCCCTACGAAGAGCACATTTGGGTTTTTTGAATGTTTACAGCATGTTCAATTGAATTTTTCTCAACTTATATTTCTTGTCTATTGATTCTTAATTTTATATTTGACATCACTGCGAGTTCCGATGTCATAAAAAATAATTAAGTGACAGCATTGGTTGAATCCAATTGGCTCACTTTAGATAGTCCCTACACAGACAGCGACTGGCGAAAAAACACATCTGAATATTGTTGTTATGGGTGACGGTCTAATGACATTTAGAATAGCGCACTGAAAAGGTTGAGAGGAAGCAATCACAGATGCTTGATGAAAATAAACACACAGCTGTCGGCCTTCTTAAATAACAATTATATTAAAAAAAACAACATTGTCCTCACAAACAAGCCGCGGGAGTAGAGAGCCCACGCGTTTGTATTAAACCGCTTGAATGTACTTCTCTATCTGCTCGTCAAATGTCGCGGATAAAGGGAAGAGGCGTGCGTGATAGAAAAAAGAAGTGAAAAATTGGGTGCATGAGCAGTCAGACTATAAAAGTTTAATTTAGATGGAGCCACAAAGCAAGCACACTCCCATGCACGCTTATTTTTCACTTTCTCTTTTGTACAGACAATGACTTACACTAGACACATTGCACAAGGTGATGTTGAGGTTATATTTATGTGTATTTTCTATGGACAACAATTCTATGTGCTATTTATTTGTAAATCTAACATCATCAGAAATTAACATCTCCCTATGTCACTGCTAAATAAACAGTAAGTAGTAAATTTGCTTAAAAAAGCAATATTTTTTCAAGATATCGAGTTTGAAAGCAGTTCTATGTTGTTCGACTTTTAGTAACGTTTATAGACAGTCAGTTTTCCCCATGAAATCCTCAAAATTCTCCTTTCCCACTTTCACTCGGTTACTCACATTTGCAATGAGATTGAAGTGTTGAGTCGTGACGGACAAATGTGATGAATGAGATGGTGAACCGCTCAATGAGTATTGAAGGCTTGAGATTAGTTTTGTATTGGCGCTGACAGCCTTAGATCAGCTCAGGTGTATTTTAGCTCGACATATCGTCATCTTATTACTATCTAGTTGAAATGAAACTATCACAAAGGTGTGCTTTGCAGTTGGTTGTAAGTCACTACAATGGTTTGGAGTAGCTAATTGTGTCGGCATATCTTGATGTCTTGATATGCCACAGCTATTGTAAATCTTGTACATTTCACGACATCTTGCTTCTGTATGAGAAGAAAACGGCATCTTTGTATGTGCGAAAGCAGTATTCATAAGTATAATGTTTATATTATTCAAAGAAACATATGTTGATCCGTCCACATAGGTGCTTGTGACTTTCAGAGTTAACAAAATTTTGCTCTATCAATTGATGAAATATATATATATAGATAGATAGATAGATAGATAGATAGATAGATAGATAGATAGATAGATAGATAGATAGATAGATAGATAGATAGATAGATAGATAGATAGATAGATAGATAGATAGATAGATAGATAGATAGATAGATAGATAGATAGATAGATAGATAGATAGATAAACTAAGACTAAATAGCATTTTAGTCTCAGTTTAGTATCAACCACATATTATGGTATACTACACTTCAATAACTAAATATGGAATCTGTATGCCAAACCTTTTTCAATAGCATCCATGTAGATCCATGTGGGCACCACTGGGCTGGGCTAAACCTTGAAGAAAAATTCTGTATTGTGAGGCCAATGCATTAAAGTTTACACAATATTTTGCCATTGCACTATTTGAAATTGTACAATTTGTCAGATCCAATGTTGCAATGAATCCAAAGATGCATATGTCATACTACACAGTTACGTTGAGGCAAAGGATACTCTCATTTGTTGCTCTGTAAAACTTGAGGAACAGCCGAGGAGAGATATCAGCCTTTTTAAGGTTCTTGAGGAAGAAGATTCTTTGCTTAGCCTTCTTCATCAGGCCTCAAGTGTTGGTAGACCAGGAGAAGTCTGATGTGATAATTTATATACATTTGATTTATTAGATCCTGGACTGAAGTCCCTATTTAAATTTGAAACCTTTATAAATTTGCAAATACTGTACACTGAGGCTGCAAAGAAAATTGCATTGGCATTTTATGTTATCGACAATAAAGGCAATCTTGAATCTCTTAAATCTTAAATGTAAATGTAACCAGTGAAGCGGTGTTCAGCATTCGAGTTTATATAATCCCTTTCATAAATATGTGAAGGATTTTATGTTGTGATAAAATTGTGATAACAGTGTACCAAGAGTGACTGTGTCAATCAGAAGAATTTGTATACCAAATATTTAGAAGGATAACACACAACCAGACGATTCAATGTTATGAAGTGTTTATTTCAGCAAAGTAGGAAACATTTAATATAGTCAGATAACTGAGATGTCAGCCTCTGTTATCACCTTTGTGTGCATTTTCTGATGCAGTGTAGCAGAAATAAAGGAACTTGATACTAGAAAGGCATCTAATGCTTGCAAGTAATTCATCCGTTTAACAGATGGACAGTGGGTTTACAGGAGCCCACAGTAGTGTCTCTCAGTGACAACAATAATGAATTGATGGGAAATAAATATCAACAGTAAACAGCCCATAGTTTTTGTCGTCTGGGCAAGGTCCTTCTGCAACGTTGTCGCCATGGAAACATTGGCAGCACTCAGAGATTGGAATATTAACTGATTGTCCTTGGTTGGCTTTTGCAAATGCCATGAAAGATAGAGAGAGGAGTTGAGAAAGGTTATGAGAGGCCCAAGTGGCTGGTTATCATCAATAGGAACCAAATCTATTTGTGTGGTTGGTGTTTGCTTACAACACTGCATGCCAATGCAAACATTAAATGACGAAAATGTTGGCATCGACTTTGAGAGATGTGCGTGTGCGTGATTAAGCGTTCATAGCAAAGACTCACAAAATTATGCTTGCACCAAGAGGGTTTTTCAAAATCTCTGCAAATGTGACACCATTGACACAATCATTCAAAAATGTGCTCAATTTCCAATGCACACCTCTTTGTTTAGGTCATCACTTGTAATAAAAGGGGGCTGACCCAAGGTCAAAGTTATCAGTGCGAACGATGGCAGCAAAGTGAGAAGGAGTAATAAAGAACTTTGTGCACAGTAACGGGAACACTGAATTAAACTCTTAATCTGATATAATGAGGATCCCATCGGCAGCGTTTTGACATGATTATGTGTCCAAGTGTCTATTATCTACCTTGATTGTCTTCATAACAGTCGCAGAGTTTATATCAGCTTTATTCAGGCAAAAGGTTGGGTTATCTACGATCAGCCAATCATAGCCATGCACACAGGCAACCGTGTGAAATGAAGTTTTTCACACACTGCACCCTAATAAATTTGTTACTATTGGACGAGTGCAAAGTAGATATCAATTCCCAATTTTGACTCACTGATGCTCGTTGTTTTGACAATTGCACTATTGTCGCTATCGGCCAATCATGTTATGATTTTCATACCCATGAGGGCGCATCTGTTTTATCGCCTTGTTTTGAGTGTCGACTAAAGTTTGAGCCATAACTGCAAGCGCGTGAAAATGCAAAGTGAAGGTGTCAGCACATTACCTCGATTTAAAACAGTTTAGAAAGAAAAATCTTGGTGAAAACCAACCCTAAATAGGGAAACCCTAAATATGCAGGATTATCAAAATGTATGATTAAAAAAGAAATGCCATAGAAGGATAGTTAAACGAGCACATTTGATGATATGAATAGAATAGAATTTACCTTTATTGTCATTCTTTGTAACCATGCACACAGAACGAAATGTTGATACACCTGGCCCGTACAGTTAAACTGTAGCAAACAGCACAGGTAGACACCCCCAGGGAAATGCTCCACTTAATCTTCTTCTGGACGGTCAATGAAACGTACTCCACAGTAGAGAAAAAAGGAAACAATAAATTGACCACCAGAGATGGGTAGATCAGCCAAAAATTGTACTCAAGTAAGAGTACTGTTACTTCAGAAGAATATTACTCAAGTAGAAGTAAAGTAGTCATCCAAATACTTCTATCTATCTACCCTGGTTATATCCCTCGAAAGGGGTGACCGACAGCAAGACAAACACATACAAAAACAAAGAAAATTAAAAAAGGGAAAACGTAGCAAAAACACACACAAAAATGTTTGGATCATGGCCAACCCAAATGCCCAAACACCTCGGCACCTAAGTTGGTCATGCTTTTGTCCCTCCAGATGAAACGGTACACAAGAAAGTTAACATTATTATGCGATCTCCCTTACAGGTGCCCAATATTAAAAACAGGATAAACTCTTTGTTTTCTTCCCGGCCCTTTTGCCACATATTTTAACCCAACTAAGCCCCTGACTCAAAACGTTTGCATATCCCTGATATACTGTACTGACAAAAGGAGTTTTGGAAAACGACACATATCGGAACAAGAGATCTGAAAAAAGAAGGGACGGTCCCCACGCAAACTTCACTTCAGTATGTATAATTTTATCATCCCTACATACGCATTAAAATAAAAGCAAACATTTTAAACGCTTTGTGTTAATGTTATCTCAATCGTGTATTAGCAGTTGTCGGTTTTCTGGCGTACCAAGATTGCATAGTTCCATGGCAGCCTGTGTATGAATTTTAACACCAAAATATATGCAAATATGTCTTCAAAATAAAAGGATGTCAGATATTTGAGTCTTCAATTAGTCAAACGAGTCCACAAATGAACGATGACAAATATTTTTCATTTCCTGTTTTAAAAAAGATCCACTAAATGCTCACGCAGATTTTAATGAAGGAGAAGTCTATTACATCCATTCAGTTTGCGTACGATCAGACTGTGCTTGTTTATCTTTGGCTAATTCTACTCGCTCTGAGGCTCGGCAGACAGATGATTAGGATTAAGGCCAATCCGAGCAGATGCCAATCGGCCATAGTGTGAGCCGAGTGTGGGAACAAGGAAATGAGCTCTTGACACATAATGGCCTTCACGTTGCCAAGATTAAAAAGTGGCGTCGCAAATTTTACAATTTGAAAGAGTTCCCAGACATCTAAGCTTCATCTGTCTTTTCTGTGTCAACATTTTTGATGTTGAAATTAAAGCCTTTCCGGTTCTTTCACACGAGGGGAAGTTTTAACTAAATTAAGTTTGAACTTTTGACTCAAAATGTAAAGCCACTTCAGAGCCTCAATGCAAAGGTTAAATGCTTAATTCGGTTTAACTCAAAAGACAAAACAGTTTAAAACTCTAACCTTTAACTTGGATTTGATTCCACATGTATTGTTTTTTCTTATCAGATATAAATGTCACATACTGTACTCCATATTACAATGTAAAAAAAAAGTTGACAAGAAAAAAAGATGAAGTCAACGAGACTTGTCCCATGAATAACTTTGTTTATCAATATTTCAATTCATTATCATAAGATACCATATTAGTTCCTTATGTCAACAGCGCACTCGTACGTCAATTATGTTAATAAATTCAATTGGGCACCATGGCAACTGTGACATTATTACTATCTTGTTAAAATATTTTTTTAGGTTAATATTTGGAAGGAGGGTCAAATAGTCATTCAACACAGTCAACTGATAAAAATATAATTTTACTAGAAAATTACCCAGCACTGGTGAGCTTTTTACGAAACAGCTCCGTGGGCACTTCAGCTGTCCTTAGGGGGCACCTTGTCATAGACCCATGCCTTAGAGACTGGCCTACGTGGAAATAATATTGCAAGGAAATATAGTGCGCCATAACAACAGTGCAATGAAAAGTCATGCAATCATATTTATCAAGCAACAAAAAAATCATAAAAAAATAAGTCGCAAGACATATTTATTTTCACAGTCTAGCAAGCTTTTACAGGGTTTGTGACAGCCCGGTGGAATAACTTGTTTCAGAGCTTTCTAGCCCTTAAGCGCCTATCAGAGGGCAACTGGTCAAAGGGGCAGTTGATGATTACTCTGCTGCGATATCGCAAGCCGACAAGGTCCTCCAGACTGGGCAAAGTGCATCGAATTATTTTCTGGGATGTGTGAATTTAACCCTTTATTTAACAATTTAGCATCAAATATTTGTGATTATTTTCATGCAATCAATCTTTTATTTTTACATTTAATGTTACCAGGCTTGAGGCTCAGTTAGGTACAGACTGAGATGCTGGTTATGCCGGTAACAGTGATGGCGGGTACAGCATGACTTGTCCTGCTTGCTAAAGGCGCACTGGAGAGCAGAGTACACCAATCAGGAGACATTGCGCACCTCCGAGCTACATCGTATCCGCTGACTAATGCTGCATCCCTCACCAAGGCGGTGAAAGCCACTGGCTTGCTGTGGCAATTAGGAGGAAGGGCGTCTGTGATGGAAACGCTTGAGGAATGACCGACCTCGTGGGCAGCTGAGCAATTTTTGTGAGAATCTGAGATGCAAATACAGTCATGGAACATGCAGCAGACACATTGAAAAATGTACCTCTTGCACTAGAATATGTAACGATGTGGTAGAGAGTGAAAACAAACATAAGGTACGCTAGTTTTTAAAAGGTTTGTTTTTACTAGTTGTCTAAGATGGAGACAAAAATTTAAAAATACACTGCCTATAAACAGCTGACAAAAATATACTTCGACAAAAGGCTGTCGTGTCAAAAGTCAAGTTTGAATCTGAAACGCTATTTTTTAATTTAAAAAGCCTGGACTTATTTCCCCAAGGTTTCAACTCTGCGACCTTTGCACAGTGCGGCCAATGTATGCATTTTTTCTAACGTCCCTCAATGGCGCCAGAGCAATAAAGGTGACACAGGTGGAATATATGTGTCGAGGACGACCCAAGTTTAATGCAACTTCGCGCTTTGTACATGAATCAAATTTGCATGAAAACACCCTCATCGTGGAAAGCGTGTCAATCAAAAGGGGTGGGTTAACCACCATATTGGGAATACTATTTCGAGTCCTGTTTATTTGTAAATAGAAATAATGTGGCGAAACAAACAGATTACAAGGAGCAACGTCCAAAGAAGCATACATGTTTAAAGTGGATTCCTATTAATCTATCAGCATTGTTGCGTGTTTTGGAGTACCGTAAATTCTGGACTATAGAGCGCACCTGATTATAAGCCGCACCCATCACATTTTAAGGGGACAACCGATATTGTCCATACACAAGTCGCACCTGTATATAAGCCACATGCACCCACACCAAACAAGCACGAGATTAATCCAAGACAAACTTCATGTCCCGCGATTGAAACTAAATATCCTTCATTGAAGCACACAGTCCAAAAATCACAGCCGCCAAAATGAATGCAAAATGATATAGGTACTTAAAATTTGTTGCAGACCTGCAGATTCTGGGTGCCTGTTGATAGTAATCCAAGGAAAAAAAGTGTATATTTCCAAAGGTAAGGGTGGGGAAAATATATATCCATTATTGTCCGCTGTGTCCACAAAAACTCACTTTTACCGGTCCCCACTTTCCCATCAGCGTTGGCGTTTGCTCCGCCCCTCTTTTTTAATTTGCTCGTGCAGAATAAGTGTCTCAAATAAATACAAATAAATACATTACATAAATATACAGTTGCAAATACATATTACACATATTTACAAAGAAAGATGGTACATCGAGAGAGTTTTCAAAGCTTTAATAATAATGATATAACTTTCATCCTAAACTGTGCCTTTGGGAGGTCGCCTCATGCTACTGAAAAGACGCTCGCATACCTGCTAATCAGTCTGTAAAGGAAATAAAAGCCGTAATCGTAAGAATCACGGCAGACCACCCGCTTCTTCCTTACTGGAAAAGACATCTAAATTGTCTTTCTCAATGTCGGAAAGAAATATTGACATGATGACGTCGTTCCACGCTCCCATTCTTTAAGGCATTTCAGCAATATGCTTGCTAGCCTTTGACATAGTGGCTGGGTCAAGAGCCCATTTTGTGCAATTTGCACGTCGAGGGTATGTTTACGCTCATAAGTTGTGATCTTCCTCGGCACATACTTTTCACCGGTCTAAATCTTACCTCTCATACTCGAGCGCTGCCAGCGGCCCGTTAGGAAAATTACATAAAATGGCCGCATCTCTGAATAAGCCGCGGGGTTGAAAATTTGGGAAAAAAGTAGCAGCTTATAGTTCGGAATTTACGGTAAATATTTATACAGTTGGATACTATGGATTATCCTCAATGTAACAAAGCCATTTTTGGGCCATTTAAAGAAGTTGAAGATGGCCGGGGAAAGTAATGGTGCGTTACGCCAGCCCATTAGATCTTGGTTATCTTGTTTCAGACCGATCATGATGTTTATCTGATGAGTATATATTGAAAGCTTTCCAATGATATGTGGCATGACGTATTTCGGTGACACTAAGACACATATTTGTTTGTCAAAATTCGGGAGGCCCGCCGACAGGCGGTAGAAACGTTAAGGAGTTAAAATAACACATATTATTCAAACTATGTCTGTGTACAATCTTTTTTTGTAAATGTTGTATGTGTCAATATGGGGAAATGCAGCTTATAGTCAGGTGCGGCTTATGTGTTTATAAACTGTTTTTGTTCTTTAAAAATTATGTGCGGCTAATAATCAGAAGCGCCTTATTGTCAGAATTTTACGGTGATTGATGCATCAAGGAATTACCCCGGCATATATCTAAAAACTGTGGGTTTTCTGACCCAGTCATCTAGAAGTTAAAAATACACAGGAAAGTCCAAAGTAATTTGAAGATTTATACTGAATTGCACGAATACAAATACACACACTCACATGCATGCTCCAAAAATTAAAAAGAGCAATGATTCTATGATGAATGGTCCTAGATCAAATACACTGAGCTCCTTTAAAAAGAAAGAAAAATACAATCATATGTAGATCAGAACATATTTTTTTTATTACGCATTTATCATGGAGTGCCATGTCTAATCTTGTTGCAAACAATGTTTACTATGTTGTTATTAATGAGTAAAAATACATTTCTATTTGCAATCTACTTCAAATGAAATGCCTTCATTCTCAAATGAACATTTTCTACAGCCAATGACCAAGTAAAGGAAACATTATAATAATTATAGATGCTGCCGTCACTAACTTTTGCTAAGTAGTTTACCAAATAAGATTATTTTGATTGTTGTGTAGGTGTGTGTTGTTGGACTTTGTAAACAAAGAATCAAGGATAACGATGACATATAATAAATTCATACTTTGAGTAATTAGTATACAATTGATAAGTGTTGATTTCTTGAATGAAACTGTGTCTACCAGCACACTATGTTCTTCTTTGGAAATATTAATTGAGAATAAAAACAAAAGCGGATTTTGTGATCTGGAAAAATGTAAGCTAAGCCACCCCTCCAGTTTTTCGGAGTGTGATTGGGAATTTTCGTCAAGAACAAAAAACTCTCAATCTACCTCAGTGAATAAATGGATCCCACCGTTAGCCATTAGTGCCACCAAATGTTGGTAAGAGAGCGCATGAAATTCAATGTTAATGTAATTATCAGCATTTTCAATTCATGATTCGATGGATATTGACAAACAAATCAAGTGAAGGGTTATGCCACACTACTCTGCCAAGATTGACATGAGATAAAAAACATTCTAATGCACCAATCATTTAGTGAGTTGAATGTTAATTTGAAGTGGGTTTCCCCAGTTTGTTTGAAGAGTTTTTCAGAAATTGTTTTTAACCCTAAAACTCCTAGAAAACCAGAAGATTAGCAGGAGGATACTGATAGAGAACTAAATGAGAGCTTTGAACTACTGGGACTTCATGTGTAGATAGAAAACGTTAGGAATTATGACAGCAACAAGTTTAATATGCTACACTTCTGTCTATGCTAAACCTGCCTCTCGATTCCCCGGGTTGAAACACTGTCCTTGGGTAGTGTATCCAACCGATATAAAAGTCCCTTTTGGTCTTCAATTCATAGCCCCTCTATTTTCATCAGTGGCTTGTTTTCCATGTACTGTCCTTAGACTCATCACAAGCAGGCTCAGTACTTTTTCAACCTCCGCAACAGACAAAGAGAACAAGCTGCATCTCTTGTTCCTGCTGAGCCTTGGCTGGTGTCTCCATGGCGATAGCAAAGGTGCATATCACGAATGTGGCCACATCCAAGAAACACCAAACGATAACATCTATCCTTATCAAAAAATAAGCCTTTTATAAACCTAAAATGAGCAGCAAAATGAGGTTTCCACTGGAATAAGAGCTTTGCTGAACAGTGAATGAGGTGAAAATTCTGGAAGTACAGAGTCAGCTATTTTTGGAGCAACCCTTACAATTTAGAAATACATTATTACAGGGTCGGGGATCCTTTTTTACCCCAAAAGCCATGAAAAAATAAATAAATATGTACATAAAAAAATCCTGTGTCCCATTTGAATCTACCACTTAAAATAAATCACCTGCCCTCAGTTGATTAAACGATTTGAGGCTCATTTTTCATTTTGGTCCGAAATAATCATTTCCAAACAAGGTGAGGGCAAAGTAATTTTGTAAAAATGTCACAAAAAATGGTGAACGAGGATACCAACGTCTGTACCATCAGTGCAAATAGCGCCGAGAGAAGTGCCCTGTGTATAGCTCCGCCCAGTCTTACTGCTT
Organism: Urocampus carinirostris; assembly: GCF_059441175.1. Lineage (NCBI taxonomy): Eukaryota > Metazoa > Chordata > Actinopteri > Syngnathiformes > Syngnathidae > Urocampus > Urocampus carinirostris. The sequence goes on along the minus strand of NC_142353.1, from coordinate 19,288,122 downwards.
TAGGTGCTTTGCCAGGGCTTCTGGGTAATGAAAGTCGATATTCTCACGTTGCTATTATTTTATCCCCCTAAAATTGAGGATAACATTTCAGGATTAGAAGTTTTACAATCTGGACCTAAGACAGAAATGACTTTACATTGTTGTTTAAGTTATCAAGGGGATGAGTTATTCAAAAGGAGCTGTATTTATTAATTAAGGTAATACACTTATATTTTAATAGTAATTGTTTCAATGCTGTAGTTTGTATACTGTTAAAAACCTGGAAATATGTTGTCACTATGGCAATAGAGCCAATGAGAGATAATTGATATTTTGTTGCATTGTTGACTATTTTCTAAATATTGCGCAATGGAAGATACTTAATTAGTCTAGTTGACATTGTTGTACAGGTTTGGGTTTGACTTGTATGGCTTTTGTTATGAAACAGTTGTAGTAGAAATACATCTGTTTATTTTTTTTAACTTTTAAAGTTTGGAATGTAGTTTGTGAAAGAAAAATGAAACACGTTACAAATGAAATATTAAACAAAACAAAAAAACAGAAGAATACGGTTCCAAACAAACAAAGAGATATTTATATTATTTTATCAGTATCATATATATTATCAAAAGCTAAGTAGTAAAAAATTAGATACATAATCAACTTCAGTTTATGAATAATTTAATTGAGTTGTTACATGAGAAAAACTTTGGCCCTTCATAGAAAACAAATGAAAAACAAAGGTTTAGCAAAACAAATATCGCACTATGCCATGACACAAGATAGTACTCTGCAAGACAAACATGATGTATGACAGGACATTTGTAAAACTAGCAGTTGCTTCAAATATAGATACAAATCACTTTTCTCCCATTTGAATTTAACCATACGCGGCTTTGCTTAGTTCTAAGGAAAGGCATTTCATTTTTTATGTAATCTATGTATTGTGCTTAACTAGGTTTTTCTTATTCCTCAATATATTTAGGGTATTTTTAGCAATGTGATATTTAATCTTGTTCACTTTTTTCATTTACGATGTTTTTGAAAACTGTTGTAGTATTTAAATGTGTCACTGCCAGTGATGGGACTAATGTGTCACAAAGGAACACCTTCCCGGATCGCAATTACTTTTCTCCGTAACGAGTCAATAAACATTTGTACTTTTGGCACTGTATCATTGCACAAGCCAAGAAAATATGAAGGCTTCAATTCTGCTATAGGTTTGTGTGCAGATTTTATTCTATGTCTTGTTATGTGGCTATGTTAAAACAGTTTTAGGGGGTCGGCATCTATGTGATATCATTCTACTGTGCATAGATTTTGGTAGACAGCAGACAACGTGGACAGATTACCGAGGGCACACTGTGTTGAGTGGTTGTGACTCTGTGCGTGACTGTGACAGGCTTGTATATGCTGTCAATCAAACGGCGGGCAAACGCTGTCTCACAAAGCAAACTAGGAAGCATAGAGACCACGAGCTTTTAGCGTTTTGTTACATTGAAAATAAATTCATAGACAAATGATCAATCGGACTCTGAAGAAAGTCAGAAGAGCGCAGATCCATGGGGTTCACCAGCAGGTGCTCCGTGGATTACCATCAGGTTTGAGAAATGACTGGGGCTGAGCTATGTAGCAAACTTCACAAGCTACCCCTGCAGATTGTGTTTTTTGACTGGTGGCAGATCCATTACCCATAAAACGGATGACCTGGAAACACAACTTGTTAGAAACCGCTAGATTCGGGATGGTTGTCTTCTAATCATCATGGTGACTTTCTAAAATAAAAAAAATAAAAAATGATGCTAACGTGCAGCTAGCTAGACAGACTCTAAATTGCTTTCTTACACTGAAGGGGGAAACCCTCCAATTTCATTTTCATTTTGTATAATGACAATAGAATCAGTCGTTCAACTGCAATTATGTGTTATTTGTTGATCTATAGTTGCCATTTTGTGACAGTCATATACTATCAGCTGTAAACGTATTAATTTCTCGTTTCTATTCACTTGTTGCCAAGATATATCCATTCATCTAATTGTTAAACAGTTTCGACATTGTTATTAGTGATGTTCTGATTTACTCTCAGTGGATCTTAGACTCTCTGTGATTAAAGGCTATACAAACAAATGTGACTTGACTTCATTCAGAGTATTCCTCATTTGGTTTTATATTCATTTATTATGATCAATAAAATATCAAAGGAAAGGCTCAACTCAAGCGATTGTTTCACGTGTCACGTCGCACAACCTGGATGCAAACAAACACACGGAAGTTCTTCTTCACAATCAACACAATAGTGCGTCTTTTAGTATAACACCATCAACCCTTTAAAAAAAGTATGGCTTCATGACCTCCAATATTTAAAAACAATGCTTCCCTACCATCTGAATACTATGCAATGAACATAGACATGTTTGACTGAAAATATCTCTCACACTTTTTTTTCAAATACTACTGTTATATAAAATAATGTGATGCATCAGCATTTTTTCCCTCACTATTTAATCGAAATATGCACCATGCTCAGAAAAGCAGAAAAGTGCTTGCAAATCCCTCACAGTGTGCTCATGTACCACTACCTAAACACCCCTCCAAAAGCTGCTGATGCTCTAAAAACGTGCTGACTTATAGCAAACAGTAGTGACAGTCCTGTCTCTTGAGAACAACTTGACATCTGCGTGTATAAGTATGCGTGTGTGTGCATGTGTAACGTCAAACTCCATCAACTATTAACATGTTTCAGTTCCTTGTGAGGAAATGAGTTCTCAAGAAAGGGTAATGGTCGGGAGATCGAGCCAAATACCGATATTATGAATACCGAGTAAGAATTTGGATCGGATTGATAGTATTCTGCTGGATCAATACTGTCTTCCCATTTGAACCACCACTGTAGTAATGGTGTAGTGGATTGTAAGAGTATTCATACATTAAATCATCAAAATTTGATCCAATTGTGTTTACCCATTTTTTGCAATGTTGAGGTTTTTTTTCAACCAGTAGGTGGGGGGGATATTTTGTTTGTCTTGTTGAGACATTGTTAAAGAGTATTTTTTTTTGTTACCTTGCATATTTTTTTACTCTCTTGACTTTTGTTCCAAAATAGCTGTTGTAGTAAAAATATTTTATTCTCATACAGTAAAAGCTGACTTTTGTTATGAAACAGTTGTGACATTAGAAGCATTCCATTTCTTATAGTGTTAGAAATATTTACATTTTATATTTAAATATTTTTTCGTTGCTGCTCTTTTGCTGGTTTGACTCTATTACCTTTTGTTTTGAAACAGTAGTTACATTAGAAGTATTTCATTTCTTATATTGTTAATAACATTTACATTTTATATTTGAACATTTGGTACATTGCATCTCTTTTTGCTCTGACTATCAACTTTTGTTCTGAAACTGTTGTTATATTGGAAGTATTTTATTTATTATATTGTTAAAAATATTTACATTTTATATTTCAATATTTGTTACATTGGGTGGCACGGCGGATGGGTGGTTAGCGCGCAGCCCCACAGTGCAGAGGTTCAGACTAGCTGTATTGAGTTTGCATGTTCACCCCGTGCTTGTTTGCGTTTCCCTCGGGCACTCGGTTTACTCCCACATTTCAAAAACATGCTGGGATAGGCACCAGCACCGCCACAACCGTACTGAGGATAAGTGGTGCAGTTAATGGATGGATGGATGGATATGTGTTACATTGCTGTTTTTTTTTTTTTTGCTCTCACTCTATTAACTTTTGTTACATTAGAAGTATTTTATTTCTTATATTGTTTAAAATATTTACATTTTAAACTTGAATATTAGTAACATTGCAGCTCTTTTTTTCCGACTCGAGTGACTTTTGTTCTAAAACGGGTAATACAGCTAAATTAAAGGGTTTTGCTCAAAGATAAACATCATTTCAGTGCCTAAAATATTTGTGATGTGTTTATTGTACATATTAATTAGCGAATGGGGGTTAGGGATATGTAGTCAATTATTAAATGATCATGACATTTCCAACTATCCGATCCATATTGATTGATATTACCCTGCATTTTCTTGGATCGGATTTTTACCAAAATTGCTCACCCTTACTAAAGAGCTATTTGGCCTTTTAAAACAACCACAGTGTTTCTCATAATTCTTACATTAGTGTATAAAATCCATCTGGCTTTTTACATAAATTCAGGCAAGGAACTTTTCTAACTGTTTTGTATGGGAGGGGGGATATTTACTTTTTATGAAGTGCTGTCATAAGAAAGGCAACACGACACGCACACGCTGCCAAATTACATAGAAATAATGTCCCAGTCTTATAGCGTGTACACATAATTAAAGATACCCTGTGGAGCTTCCTCCCTCCGAGTAGCAGCACTTTTGTTCGTTTTGTGCCCTCGCACAAGCTCCCTGAGTACTTTTTTGACGATTACAAAGATTTACAAGTGGCTGTAAAACACTTGGGGATAGAACAATAACCCCAGCGGAAGCCCTGAGCCTAGATGACGCTCGCATAAATAATTAATGCGGGATGTAAAATGACAAATCTGTGTTGCAAACATTTTAGTGAGGTTGATGTGCATTAAGCGGATGTGTTGGACCTCAAGGTCTTGTACAAAGCCGTGATGCTTCTCCTTTTTTTTTTATGTTTCACAAATGTTTTATATCACCAGGCTCAAAATCTTTATATACAAAACTGTGCTGAGTTGATGCAGTGATGATACAAAACGACAATGAATAACTATGCAGTCACTAGACCAATAGTGATTTCCAAACTAATGAATTGGGGAGATTGAGGGCAGACCATCTATTTGAGATCTATTTGATCAATTTGATGATAACAAATAAACATTTTCTAATTTTTCTAAGCTATAAAACATTACTAAAATAATGTATTAGTCCATTGGTAGATGTTGCTCATTTTCACTATCAGAATTCACACATTTTTTTAATCTATAAAATAAGTCATAGCATACTTAAAATAAGCTAACTACCTAACAGGAGATAACTTTACTGATTGGAAAAATTATATATATAATGACAAAACTGAATCAGAAAAAATAAATAAAAGGGAAATTGTGTATCATTTAGCACTTAGTGGTAAAAAAATGACATTAAATAATAATTTAAAAAAAACAACAATATCCATTTAAATAGTAATCCAAACTACACCGACTATTATATAACGTGCATTTCCGTAGGTCGAAAAAGTTGTATTTATTTGACATAACATGAGGCTCATCTGGTCATGAGATCAAACTTCCTGTGTGGAGTTTGCATGTTTTCCCCGTGTGTTTCCTCCGGGCACTCCGGTTTCCTCCCACATTCCAAAAACATGCCTGTCAGGTTAATTGGCCGGTCCAAATTGTCCCTAGGTGTGGATGAGCGATCAAATTGTCTATCCCTGTGTGCCCTGCGACTTGCTGGAAACCAGTTCAGGGTGTCCCCTGCCCACTGCCCCAGGAGGGCTGGGATGGGCTCCAGCACCCCCGCGACCCTACTAAAGATAAGCGGTGCAGATAATGGATGGATGGATGGATGGATGGCTGGATGAATGAAGCTCATCTAGAGGAAGCTGACATGACTTTACGCTATCTTGCTGCCAGGGGGTACCCTAGAAAAGAGAACCCTTGTTAAAGGAAGGACAAAAAAAAAAAAAATCCTGCGAATTGGTTAATTTGAGATTCTGTAGTTCATATTTTTCATTGTGCTGTGTAGCATTTGTTTTCCGCTGCACTAAAGAGTACAGCACCATCTTGTGCTCAAATATTTTTAGTGTCGCTATACACCAGTGGTCGATAACCTTTTCCGTATCACAGACTGATTTAATGTCTGACTTTATATGTGCAGCCCGGCCCAACAATCACATCAGTAATAATAACAATAATAGGCCATAAACACTGCGTAAAAACTAAACCACTAGGGATCTAAATGTTTTACACAAGTGCGTTGGCTGAACTATTTCCCATAACTCTCCAATACAACAGTGTACAAAGTGGCACTATGAGTAAAAATGTGTGATTAAGAGAAAATCATTGAATATCCTTTTCTTTGGTTTGGATTCACCACTCTTAGTGCAGTGATTTCAGTTTGATTTCATGTTAGGGCCCGGTCACACAGACATTTGCGGCTGAATGACGGCCAGAAATTTCTGCCCTAGAGGCGGACGCAATTGGACGTATTGAGCTCGCCGTTGAATCGTTATGAAGCTGTGCTTGACTCGAGTTCGGGAATTGGCGAGCGGGTAGCAACGTGATTTACTTTTGCCCTGGTTAATTCTTCAGAGCGCGGGTACAATTACTTTAACGAGCGTAGAGAGGCTCGAACGCGACCAGAATTGTCCAGTCGTGAAGCAGATGCTGCTAGGACGCTATTTGACGTTTAGAGCCCGCAATATACACGAGATAGAGCAGTGCTTTACTCGCGGTCGCAAATTTTCACGTGGTTGGGCGCGTTCAAAACTTTTGAGCAGCTCAAAAGTTTGAGCACGTGTTTAAAACGCGTGCCGCACACGTGGTCAACACGAGTTAATGACGCAGAAATGACGTGCTATGGTCGCGGCCAGGGCGCAGTTACACTTGGGTAGGACGGGGAATTTCAGCGGGTAATCGTGGGTGGAGCATGGTAATATCATGTTCTGTGCCTGTATCGAGGTGTTATTACGTGAAATTAGCGTGTTACGCGTGTGACAGTCAAACGCCTTTCTCTGCGTATAAACAGCGCAAATGCCGAGCGTGCTCGTGACGTCAAAGGGGTGAACATCCCCGTCAGCGTAGTTTCTCTTCATTTCGAATAAATTATTTGGTGCATCTGTTATGGTTGCAGTAAGGCTGTGAAGCTAGGACCTTAACTTTGCTTTTTGGCTGAGATTAAGAATCCCAGCTATTATGCCTTAATACACATTTGGATTCTGATAGATATTGAATAATGAGGTAAACCTCACTAAACCCTTCAGCCCCACCCCCTCTCCATCCTCATAACAACTTGGTCTTAATCCATTTTAATATCTTGACATTTCTTAACTCGATAGTAAAATAAGAATGATGCTATAGCTTGTAAATATTTTCCTCACGAGACTGCGATTTGTACCATCATGTTCTTCTACAGCCCGGTTCCAAAATTAGCGTTCCCCCGCTACTTCAACCATGTTTACATTATCCTATCTCACAATGAAGTAAGGAATGCAATGACGAATATACAATCAATACCTCTTCTTTATTCATTTGTTGGAAATGTAGTACAGATTAAACCGTTCCGTCATTGTTATTATTGTGAACGTAAATTGACGGTAGATCCCCACCCCCCTCGCGTGAACGCGCATTCTCCTGCGCTCCCAACGAATGCGAACGTATTCTATATAAAACACTTATTAAAACTATAAAGCGAGCTAATTATAATAATTGGGAGATCCTAGTCTATATAACGCGTTTATTTAAACCAAAAATTGCGATCTTATTTTACAAAATGCGTTTGTTAACATGGAAGGAAAAGTCACGTGAGGGTGTAGGGCGGTATGGTTGGTTGTTGTTGGTCTAAACACGGAAAGGACCCGCAAATGACGCGATGAGAGGAAGGGGAACAGTCGCCGGCGTCTTTTTTCCGGCCACACCACAGGTCAAAAGCGGGTTGGCCATTTTTGCGCATTTTCCATTGCGGGTAAACACGGGCGAAAAAAAATCCCAAAATTTTAGCCGTCATTCAGCCGCAAATGTCTGTGTGACCGGGCCCTTACACAGCAAAGTAATTCAACTAATCAATCATTGCTCAATCACGGTAAAATGTGATTGTAACATGCACCCAAGCTAAGTGTTTCTTAAGAAAAAATGTGTGTATACACAAATAAATATGTTATGAGCAAAACAAAGAGGCCCTATTTTTTTCTTTCATTGTGGCCCGTTACCAAACGACCAAATGGCCCAGTATCGTTACGCACCCTGAATGTTGCCAGGCACTGCTTTAGCTCGAAGGGATTCAGCCAGATTTTGGTGTGGTAGTTTAATTTATACCTAAGTGTAACTAAAAAGGATATAATAACAAAACATCTGAACCAAAAATTTGCTTTCCAGTTTAAAAAAATGCAGGGTGCTTTGCAATATTGACTCTTCGTGATTTTTATTATCATGTATGTTTTGTGAAGTGTTCTGCAAAGTTTTGCACATAAATTCTGCTGTGTGAAACACAATATCAATCAGGTTAAACTGTGTTGATGAATCCATCTATCCATTATCTGCACCGCTTATCCTTATCCCTTAACCCATCTATCTTTGGGCAGTGGGCAGGGGACACCCTGAACTGGTTGCCAGCCAGTCGCAGGGCACAAAGAGACAGACAACTCACTTGCTCATACACACCTCAGGTCAATTTAGAGTGGCCAATTAACCTGACGTACATGTTTTTGGAATGTGGGAGGAAACCAGCATGCAAACAAAAACAATGTTAATGTAACATGTCCGAAAAGGAGTAGCAAGAAGCATACGCTTATTTTATCCTACCCTTTTGACTTCCTTTACGATCGTCACATTCGAACTGTTATTTTATTAGCTGGAGAGCTGAATATGGCTTGGCTTTCCTGTACCATATTTGGCAAGAGCTGACGTGAGCTGTTCATTTTTTTTCCACCAAGAAGTTAAGAAAGGGTCAGCGGCCCTTTCTTATCTGCCACCGCATTCGATAACCTTTTTAGAACGGCAAACGGGATAAGCTCACAATCCCTTGCAGACTTTTTATATATTTCTTATTTTTATTTTGCGGTTTTGCTTGCGGGTGCCTGGGATTTGATGACAACACTGACCCAGGTCTGTGACCAAGTTATTGAATAAGTGTTTTAATTGAGGTGCAGAGGTTCGACTTAATGAATAATTCATCCGTCTATGAAGGCAAGTATAAGTCGTGTGTGTATTGGGATTAAAGGGTACATAAAGTGAGCAATATTCCAGTTTCTTCAAGCAACATTTGACACTAAAGTAGTATACGACAGGTTGAATATTCTATCCATCCGTTACCTGAACCGCTTATCCTCAGTAGGGTCGCGGGGGTACTGTAGCTCATCCCAGTTGTCTTCCGGCAGTGGGCAGGGTCACCCTCAACTGGTTGCCAGCCAGTCATAGGGCACACTGAGACAGACAACTCACTCGTTCATTCACACCTAGGGACAATTTGGACCAGCCAATTAAGCTGACATGCATGTTTTTAGAATGTGGGAGGAAACCCCTCGCAAGCACGGGGAGAACATGCAAACTCCACACAGGAAGGTTCGATCTCATGACCTCAAAACTGCGCCGCCGACGCGCTAACCACTCAGCTGCCGTGACGCTAGGTTGAATGAATGAATCAATAAAATCTCCAATATTCATTCTTTTCTTAAAGAGGCAGTGTATAATATGTAATGCCTCTCTTGGTATGGAAAAAAACATTAGTTAAAAAAGCAATAGTGATCTAAATAATAATCGAAAATACATGATAGATGATGCAAACATGCATTTTTGAGATATTCATAGATCAAAATATTAGCTTTTTTTTTTTACATAACATTGTTCACACCTAAAGGGATCTGACATCACTGTCTGCCACCTTGTTGCTACGGGATTCCAAAAGCTTTGAAAAGGCTGGGCAAAGAAATGAGAAGTAAAATGGTGTGTTTTGGTCACTTTGAGTCTCCGTATTTTGTATTATAACTTTTTTTTTTTTTTAATCATTCGTTTCCAGTTGCACTTTACCATCTAGTAATATGCATTAAGGAAAAAAAATCTATAGTTCCCCCAAATTAATTTGGGAGGTATTAAGAATATTAACTGATGTAGGAAAATATTTTTAGATAACTGTTCAGGACAACTTTAAAACTCGTTTCGGTTTATTTTATTTTATTTATTTTTTTTATTTTTTTTTCTTACAAAAATTTGACTAATTCTCAAGGTCGTCATTGGTTGCATGAAATAAATTTTTTTTATTCATTTTTTTAAAAGACTCCTATGTTTAAATTTGTAAATACATTTAAATTCAGTATGCATACACCTGTTAATTAGATAAAATAAGTCAAAACATATTTTTTTTAGTAGGCTCTGCGTCTAAAGAGACAGAGTGCATTATCTGACCACAATATGACGTTGTATTGTGTAAAGCAACCAAATCAGTGCTAAGACAACAAAGAAGAATACAAACTACGGAGATTCAAATGAACCAAACCGCACTTCTTCTCTTTTATTTTTTTTGTCCAAACATTTTGAAGGTATGTTCTTCCCGTGGCAGCAATATAGCAGACTGTGTCAGCTCCCTCTAGGTGAGGGTCATGTTATGTGAAATTGTTGTATAGTAAATTTTGCAAACTATAATCACTTAGAAAATGCATGTTAAATGAAAGTGCATGCATTTATGCTTATTTTTTAAACATATATATTTTTGGGGATGTACGATGTTTTTTATCACCAAAAATGAGGCGCTTAATGATACACACTACACCTTGACGACGAGAATCTAAAACTTGCGGCCCAAAGGCCATTTGCGGACCAATGGATGAAAGTTTGCGGGCCACACATCAATACGAAGTAAGAGATGTAATTTATTTTATGAGTATTCTTTTTAGATCTTATTTTGTGTAGAAAATTTACATAATTATTTAAGGCGTATAGTTGTATTTATTTATTACTGACTTGTTCATTTTCTTACTACTACTAACACTGTATAATTCATTTTAATAAATTAATTTTAGGGATAAAAATGTATTTGAGAACAGAGGAAGGTTTGTATCAGAAATGTTCTTTTGGAAAACCAATTTAGTCCCACCTCATCCAAAATTGGGTTTGAGACCCCCTGCTTTATGTCAAACTACCCAATGGCTATGTGGATAGGCACAATTAGCCTGCCTACTTGGACTTTTTGAACAATTGTACATATCACCTATGTTTATTGCTGATCTTGACTAGGTTTTGTGTATTATTATCCAATGCAACATCTATTGCAGCCGGGTTATCTTGTGTGGCCTCTTCTCGATGTACCTTATTTTCCTCTTACTGAGGTTTTTGATTTTTTCGTTGCAAGTTTCAGAACAGGGCATGGTGTAGTTTCTCACTATACTGCGCTAACGTGGACAAAATAGACCTGACAGCTAACACAATGGCCAGATTTGAATTTAAGCTGATGGCACCGTCTTTGCTCTGGCATGTCAAGCAGACCAAAAAACATTTTGCCCGCCAGTGTGAGTGTGGTCCCCCACCTTTTTCCTATCTGTGCACATCTGTGTGTGTGTGTGTGTGTTGCTGACACTGCAAAAAAACAGCCACATTGTTAGGATTACCAGATAAGCATTTTGGATGGCCGCTCAAAGCTCGACTTTTTACTCTTTGTCACACAAACACATGCACACAAACTCACAACATGTTGCAGCGATGATATGATATGAGAGCATGTGTGAGAGCAGCTGTGTCTTGACTGTGAAGACAGCCTCTGATACAGATAAGAACTTATTGGATTTGTGCTAACAGTGGGGTAGTGTATATTGTATGCTGTATATCACTGGCAATTTGTTGTGACTGGAGGGCGCAAAGACACATACGTGAGAGCTTGCAGAAATTTTAGACATATGTAATGCACACCCACTCCCGATTATTCATACATATTAAAATGCCAGGATTTTTTTCCGCATTATAAGGTGCACCAGATTAAAAATTGCAACCTCCCAAAAATAAACTTTTTAGGCGCATTAATTTGAGACTGCAGTAAGAGCCACCTTGTTTATACACTTACGGCGAAAAATGATGCTGCTGTTTATATATTACTTACTTGATCTGACCATTATGAATAAGCTGTAGGTTTATGTATTTGTGAATCTGACTGTGCCTCACAGACACAAACCGCATGTCACTGATATTCAGCATAATTTTTTCTTCTTTTTAAATAAACTGTGCTCCTTACAAGTAAAAAAATAATTGAAAAAAAAAATAATACTTAAATTAGTCATTAAATCTTTTTTTTTTTTTTATTCAATTGAAGCTGTTTTAATATACATATTATTTTACTAACAGATGGTTGCAGTGCTTGATAACAAATCCTAACATGTGCAGCAGTGCTTCTACCTACCCTTAGCTTCCTTTCAAATGAGAATAAGTCTCTATGAAAAAGGCCATAATTTGAGAATGACATACAGGGGAGACATTTTTTCTCATGTTTCTGGTTCCACTCAGAGACGCTGTTTGCAGGGTTCCTATTGCAATATATCGTGATAGAAGAAAATGGACCTGGCAGTTTCTACATAAATGTTTGGGAAAAGTATGTGGAATGAATATATATGAAAGCCTTCAAAGGAAGGATCTGTATCATTTTTAAAAACCCACTAGAAGGCATTACTTTAAATTGAACAAAGTCAAACCAGTCATTTTGGTCTTGGTGAATATAACTGGGGTATTATCCCGTTTTGTTGGAAGAGGTGAAAATAAAGGATAACATCCATCTCTAATTGTGTGCTGTCTTTATGTGATGCTTCTGAGAATTTTTAAACGCAGTCATTCGAGCTTCATCAAAGCTTCGAGGATCTATTGCTTTGTCATTTACTTACTTACGATTTCAAGGGAGAAGCACGCAGTGCTTTAATTTCAGCCTCATTTAGCGTTAAGTATTCTCACACCCAAAGGGGGAAAGTAAAGCGTGAGAGTCCATGTTAATTTCTTCAGAACACGAATAGTGCCGAGCCCAAACTGCAAATGTTACACAAGAGTGAAATATCACTTTAATTAGTTGCAAAGTGAAGTACGTGTCCACCCTGAGGAAACATTATTCCACTCCAAGGCGAGTTTCTGCCGATGACAGCGACCCTTAGATACGTCCAGTCGCCTTACGCCTAAATAAATACAAATACTCATGCAGCTTTAATTTGCATTTTTTGAGATGAGGTTGAATTCTCACTGTATAGTCTGAAATATGATGATTGTCAGTGTAAGAAAAGTCCTAAGACCTATAAAATAAACAAAATGCAAACAGTTGAAGTATGTACATTTGAGCACCCAGTGTATTTTATATGGGTTGCACGGCGGCGTAGTGGTTAGCGCTTATGTGGCACAGTTCTGAGGTCATGAGGTCGAACCTTCCTGTTTGGAGTTTGTGCTCCCCCGGTTCTCTCCCACATTACAAAAACATGCATGTCAGGTTAATTGGCCGGTCCAAATTGTCCCTAAGTGTGAATAAGCTAATGGTTGGCTGTCTCCATGTACCCTGTGACTGGCTGGCAAACGCCCACTGCCCGAAGATAGCTGAAATGAGCTCCAGCACCCCCCGCAACCCTACTGAGAATAGGTGGTGCGGATAATGGATGGATGGATAATTTGTTTACCGCATTTTCATTTTTACCGGATATTTATTGCTCATTTATTGGGCGGTTGGGCTTGGGGGATAGGGTGTTAGACCGATCTTTCCCATTTTGGCTCTAATCAGGATCATGTCACTAATACTCCTACAAGTTATATGTCGAAGTGTCTTTAGGCAAGACACTAAATTCCTAATGCCCCCGATGAGCAGGTAGCACGGCTGACGCTGCTATCAGTTAGTTAGTGTGTCTAAAAAGGGAAAGTGTGAAGCACATTGTAAAGTGCTTTTGGAGGTCCTCATTGACTTGAAAAGTGTGAAATAAAATGCTGTGAGTAAATAGGTGCTGTGTTGTGTTCGTAAGGTTTAATACTGCTTAATAGGGAAAATTGCAACCATGAATTGGCCTATGTGTTATCTATATACCCTGTGTTATACTTCAGATAAAAAAGATGAGTCTCAATATGCCCTGGGGTAAAGGAGCGAAACATCAATGACCGGTGGTCCCCAGCTGATGACCCAGTTAGGCTCGAGTGTTCAGGGCACACAAATATTCCAAAGGCGCCGGAAGGAGGCGCGTCAGGGAGATTGACCATGCAGTTATAAAGTGGTCATGTGTCACATTAGCATGACTTGCATAGCAGCTGCCATTTTCAGTCACTATGGTTCATATTCAATTTTATGTTTTCCATTTTTTCTGAGGGAGACAACATATTTAGACTATCCATCCATCCATTATCTGCACCCCTCATCCTCAGTAGGGTCGCGGGGTGCTAGAGGCCATCCTCAGCCATCTTCTGGCAATGGCCAGGGCAGATCCTCAACTAGTTGCCAGTCAGTCGCAGGGCACAGAGACAAACAATTAACTCACTCATTCACACCTACAGACAATTTGAACCGGCCTAATTAACCTGACATGCATGTTTTTTTAGGAACATGGGAGGAAACCCACGCCATCACGAGGAGAATATGCAAACTCCGCACAGGAATCGCACCCATAACCTTAAAACTGTGCCAGGGATGCTCTAATAGGTCCAATCATGTTCTGAAAGTTAGACATTTGAATCTAAATCGTAAAACTTCGATTCCTCCAATCACATGATTTACCATTTATTTTAGATCTCATTTTGGGTTATAACATAAAACAATGCAATTTTAAACAGTGGAACATATCACCGGTAATTAAAGCTTTATTGTGGAAAATGCTGTTGTGGCCCTGCCTCACCATGACCCTTTGCTCCGGCAACTAGATTGAGTTTGAGACCCCTTCATCAGAATATACTTAGCACTTTTGTATCTTTGTATCATTGCGTGAACTTTTTTGGGGTCAATGTTTGATTGGTTTTATTTGGCCAATTATGAGATATAGTCAATAAATCCGTCACAGTGAAGATACCCACACTCTCATGTGAAAATGATAAAAAAAGAAAAAAACTAGCAGCTTTAAATTACTGGATGGATGGGAAAACAACTTATACCCCGCCAGATATAATGGAGATCATTTTTTTTGCATACCGTAACAGTATATTTATTATTGACAGAAAAAAATGATTCATCCTCAAACAACTCTTTAAAGGAGCTGTACAGAATCTAGATTGTTTTTCTCACTGCCGCCATCTCTTTGTTTGTGGCATCAATGCAGCCTCAAACGAAATGATGTACATGCAAGTAGGTGCATATATTTTCTTTTTCTCATTTTTCTAAGGGTTTGGGTTGCCATTGGGTCTGTACTTATTACAACCTGCCTTTAATGGTTTACCATTGAGGAACAATACAGTTTAATGAACAGACAAAAATAATTTGGTAGATTATTATTTTAACACCACAGTGAGGATTTGTTTTATTCTGTATTATTTTATACTCCCCACTTCAGAGGCCAATGTTCAAACAAAATATTTGTGAGAAGAGTTGGACTTGTGAGGCATAAAATTAATATGTCTGGAAACAAGAGACTTAATGGATTATATGGCTCTGTAATGCACCTTTGATGCCACTCCTAGAAAAGCACAAACTGAATTAAGTCAAAAACCTATTGGAAATGGAAGAGGGTGAAAGAGGTAGCAATTCAATTTCCTCCTGGTTTGCACAGAGATGATATCAGTTAGAGAGAAGAAATAATTTGTGCTAAATGATCCACCCTGATTTTCTGCATATCTTCGGTCTTTGGAACAATATGGCAGGCGGCATTCGGTTAAGCCAAACTGCTGATGAATCTTTGCTGAGAAACTGTAGGGCCACGACATTCCAAATATTCATGCATGTGCGCGATTGCCATCGGCACGAGCGTGCTGCCGCTGTGATGGATGTGCTATAATACACTTTGATGGATTAAGAGATTATTGGGACTGGCGCTAGTTTCCTGCTACTCCTCCCCAAGTGTGTGCGCATGCAAACTGCAGAGTGTTTCCCCAATTTCTTCTCTCAAGCTTCGACAATAAACTCACTGACCTCAAGACATCTTAGATTTGGTCTCCTCCCCGGCACGTCCCCTCATTTACATCATCCTGATTTCATTTGTCACTTATTTGCCTTCTTTTCTTCCCTGCATACCAGCCCTTTTATTCTCAAATGATACATTAATGTGACATTTACGCCTCCAAGACCGCTCTGGGAAAGCATGTGCTGAAAATGTTCAGACCTTTGTATATATTTGATCTTTATGAGTTTTTGTTTTGGGGGGTGCATTCATTAAAGCTATTATTAGCTGAGTCATAAAAAAAATTAAGAACTGCCTGCTTTTACTGACTTGATATGCACCACTGCCTGTTGGCTCTAAAATAGATTTAAAAAGTGTGGTTAAAATACAAATCTTGAATTGTACATATTTACTTCATACAGAATAAAATATGATTTATACAAGAAAATCTGTACAGAAAAACGTAAATTTGTCAATTATGGGTACCATCCGGTTTACAACGACAATTACGAAACGGCAAATCAATCAAGTCAAACGAGTTCGCCGCGGTAGCCTCTATCTCGGTATCGTTTTTTTTTTCGTTGCAAACGAAGCCAGCGGTTCGATGCTACTGTACGCATGCATCTTCCGCCTCGGATTTCATGTGGTAGTTATGTAGTGAAAGGAAGTCCGTCTCTTTAGAGAACCGGCTTTTTTGGCTCAACTCATTAGAGAGAGACGGCTCTCAAACGGCTCACTTGCTCTGATGCATTATATTACGAATTATTATGTTGTATAAAGAAGTTAAGAAAAAAAGGAATTATAAAAAGAGAAAATTAAATTAAGACAAGTTTGTGGTTATCCCTTTAATCAGTATATTACCAACAATATTTTAATGCAGAAAATGAATTACTAGATTTGAATAAGAAAATGTATTATACTACTTAATGGGCAGCACGGCGGCGCAGTGGTTAGCGCGTGTGCGGCACAGTTCTGAGGTCGTGGGAACCTCCTAAGTGGGTTCAAATCCAGCTCCCGGCCTTACTGTGCGGAGTTTGTATCTTCTCCCGGTGCTTGCGTGGGTTTCCCCCGGGCACTCCGGTTTCCTCCCACATTCCAAAAACATGCATTTCAGGTGAATTGTTTTATGTTTGTATACCCTGAAAGACAGTTTTCACGATGTCATGGTGAAAATGACGATTCTGATGCAATTATAATAAAAGACACCTGATGCATCAGTCACTTTGGGAATTAAAGGGTTTCTACAGATGCTACCTGGACCACCAAAAAAAGCAATATTCTTTGACTCCGACTTGAGTGTAAAGCTGGCTAACCAAACATGGGTCTTATGCGCTGATTACAAAGTTAACAAGGTCTCGTGACGCGTGGGCGACCACGTGCAATTCGCGTGTTAAGTGCCATGCATGCGATGCGTGGAGAGGGACGGGGAACGCGAGAGGGGAAGAGGGATGTCAACGTGTATATTTACAGATCCCGCGGCTATTTTCTCAAGATTTGCGCAGCTATTTATGAGTGTGGCTCTGGGGATAAATAACATACTTCTATTTTGCTCCAGCAAACTCACTGTCTGTACTGAGGCACTTTTAAATAATGCAAAATAAGGCCTTAAAAATGGTCTCTAAATTTGCTGTAACACCTCAAAGACATCAATGCATAACAGAATGAAAACAGAGATACAGCTACATGTTTTTCCCTTGGGACAACAAACAGCCAACGGCAAATTTAGATATCAAATTCTGCAGGTTGTATTTACACACAAGTTTACTGATAAGGATTTCTTCATTGCTTTTCAAGGTAATTTGGATTGAGGAGGCTTAAAGAATCAAGCGTTTCCAAGGCATGACATTGACAAATCCCTCGTCTGGGTTTTCGAGGAAGAGATTCGATTTGAGAAATAAGGGATATAAAAATCCCAGAAAACCATCCTCCAACTTTGACATGCACTTTATGTCCATTTTAAAGGACACACATACTCAGACTCAAAGCTTTTTCAAACTATAGGCATGAATTAATTTCATCTATCTTTTGATGCATTGGCAATGCCTTCTCTCATAAAAGTTATGTTGAAGAAGATTCTACTCTGGAAGTAAGAATTAAGCAGTCATATTCGGTTCTGGAATCATTGTCATTTGATTGGAGCAAAGCACCGAATTGGATGTGTTTTTTTATGATGAATTGCATTTCAAAAAGGAAAAAGCTCAAAAAAGTTGAGTCACAGGAAGGGACAACACTGTGTATTCTTTCGCGCTTTCGAGTATTAAAAAAAAAAGATAATGATTTAAATAATAAGTAAATATACATGAACGATGACCAAATATATATATTTTTTACTCATAGGTCAAGAAATTAGTATTCAGCCTCATATAAAGAGAGCTTACATAATTGTCCACCATTTTACGTCCACTGGTACCCAAAAACCTCAGAAAATCTGGCATAAAAAATGAAAAGTAAAATGGTCTGTTTTTGGTCACTTGGTCTCTGTAATTTTAATTCTTCATTATGCTTTTCGGAGCTCAATTTAGGTTGCACTGCACCATATAGTGACATCCAGTATCATATAATACACACTGTCCCTTTAAGGCAGGTGTTAAATTGTATTTTAACCAGTTCATGCGAGAACAGGACAGATATAGAGAGGTTTGGCTAGACTAGGGGATGATAACACAAGATGCATTAGGTTTTTACAGGTCAAGTGAATAAAGATGTTATGTCAACACAGCGAAGTCTTGATTAGGACCAAATGTCCCCCAAACGCCTCACAATAGTAGGGCATGATAGGATATGTCGTGATCAGGCAGGTTTGCCAAACAGGACACACAATTAAAGGAGGGAAAAGCATGAAATAGGCGAATATTAGGTTATGCTTTGCACTATGATGTCATGATCAGAAATTTCCTCTTACTTAGAGTCATATGCTGCTTCATTGAGCCTTCATGGTTTGGGATACCGTTCATCATTTGGATATTTTTCATTCTTCCTGAACTTTGTCAATGGA
Organism: Urocampus carinirostris; assembly: GCF_059441175.1. Taxonomy (NCBI): domain Eukaryota; kingdom Metazoa; phylum Chordata; class Actinopteri; order Syngnathiformes; family Syngnathidae; genus Urocampus; species Urocampus carinirostris. Next base: position 19,269,460 of record NC_142353.1, on the reverse strand, counting down.
TTGTAAATTGTAATGTTTAGGCAAGTGATTGTCAAAATATGGCGGGAAAGAGATTCTGAAGAATATTCCATCAAATATAATTGGATCCCGACACAAGCACTGACGGGCTACAGCGTTTTCTGGATGTCAACATTATCATTAAGCTGATGTTTGCTTTATTGTATTTTTCATCTATGAGGCATTTTGCAGTTCTACTCAGGAGATCAATGGATTTCATCTTAACTGCTACAACAAGCGATTAGGCTTAAAAGAGCCAATTGGACGAGTGTGAGATAAAACCCTGTGTTCCTGTCTTTGTCATGAAAGGGAACGATGCATTAAAACACTTGGGGGCCATCATGCTCTTCAAGTGGCATTTACAATGAGTAAGATTCTCAGAGCGGCACAGAGGTTAGCGAGTCTGAGACACAGTTCTGAGGTCATGGGATCGAATCCTCCTGTGTGGCGCTTGCATGTTTCCCTCGTGCTTGCGCGGGTTTCCTCCAAGCATTCCGGTTTCCCCCCACATTCCAAACACATGCATGTCAGGTTAATTGGCCGGTCTAAATTGTCCTTAAGTGTGAATGAGCAAGGGAGTTGTCCGTCTCTGTGTGCCCTGCCACTGGATGGCAACCAGTTCAGGGTGTCCCCTGCCCATTGCCCGAAGATAGCTGGGATGGGCTCCAGCATCCCTCCAACCCTACAGAGGATAAGCGGTGCTTATAATGGATGGAGGGATGGGAGATTCTCATCAGACTCTAGGCCACAATGTACCCCAACAGGCAAACCATGCAATTATTAAAATGCTTTGTGCACTGTATCACATATTATATGCCATTGTGAATTATTAGTATGTCATTGTTAGTATGTCATTATGTATATATTTTTAACTGCTGTTTCCTCACTTTACTTGCTTCCTTAGAAATATTACAACAACACTGGAAATAATTGGCATCCAAATAATAATTGTTTAAAATGGGAAAATATTCCCTAAACCTCCATACGTCCAAGTGTTGAAATTATTCTTATTCTTGTTTTACCATCAAAAAGAGTTTAAAATAAAGTAATTTAAAATATGTTATTTAAAATAAGCAAAATTGTACAAAATGGCCAAAGGTGAAATAATATGCTCATTTTAAAAATATATTTTCTGAACCTAGTCAAAGCAATTTATTCAAGTTAGTTGTTTTAAGAATTATTATTTTTTCCGATTTTACCAGAAAGAAAATATACAATTAAATTAAAAATCATATTTAGAATGAGGAACAGTTATGTCAATGTAATAACTTTTTGTTGCATTTCATGTATTGCTCATTTTACTCAAAAACGAGCAGTTATAGATATAGTCAAATGTATTTTACCTTTTGTACTAAAAAAAAAGCAATTCGTACAGCAAAAAAAAATGCATTCTATGATTTTAGTGATAAAGTCCTGTACAAATAAACATGACTTGACTTTGTAACCGTTTGTTTTAACTTAATTGTACAGATATCGTTCAAGGAACATGCGGCAGCCTGTTCTGATGAATTCCCAGTTTTATGTTTCACATTAAAGCATTTTAACGCAAACATCCTATTTTAGCATGCATAGCTTGCTTTGTGACATTATGCCCGAAAGATGTTTGACAGCTATACCAAGCTGACCTTGGAAACCGTCAAGGCTTAACGGACAGGGATGATGTAACTCCAAACATGGAGACCACAAATAGAATTGGAAAAAAGCAATTGTCAATGACACACACACACACACACAAGACATGTCTTACCTTAAATGAGAAGACACATCAACATCGGCAGAAAGCATTTCAAAGAGAAGAAAAATACAAATCAGTAATGTTAAATGGTGATATTATTTTCTTTTTCAACATGTAAAGCAAGATTTTGCATTTACTAAACTTCATCTTATGATCACTAAAGTATGCTCATCTTAGATGATTTGCAACAGGACAATCAAATACAGCACTAGCTATGAGCTGCATGCTGACTCTTTATGTCTAAACTATAGCAACTGTGTAAAAACCCATGGCCTGGGGGCCAAAAGTATTATGCCTTGCCTGGATATTCTATGTGGCCCACGAGATGATGCTGAGAGTGGCACAAGAGAAAAAAATAGCTTAATTGTGTCACACAATGGCTTTCAGTTTTAAATTTGTCCACTGGATGTCGCCAAAGCCAGGCACCACTAGCAGAGGTCCCACTGTAGATATATTTGCTACTACTATTAATCAACCAAAGAGTATTTAAGAGACCCATCCCGATATTATTTTACTTAATACAAAAGTATCAAACGTGCGGTTTAAGGGGAAAAAAAGGCACGTAAAAAAAATGTAAAAAAATAGCACCTTGGTGTCGTTGCAGAAGTTTAAAAAAGCTTTAGCTCTCTCCTACACTTGATATCAAATCTAACAACGAAGTTCCTATATTCAAGTAAACAATGTAATTACTACATTTTAAACAAAAGAAAGACTATTAAATAATTAAATCAATCATTTAAATATGTGTTTGTATCCAAAAGTATCCCTGCAGTTTTTAACGAATTCAATTGTTTTTTTCCTTTCTTTGTTTTTAGAAACACTACACGAGAGCAAATCTTGGCTCAGGCACACTTTTTCCTGCTTTTAATTTACTAGCCCAGCCTGCTTGAGAATGTTTTTCTACCATGTGGCCTCAATGCTAAAAGAATATCTATGAGCTATAGCTTTTTCTGGTAAATTATCTTTGCAACAGCTCAAGTGCGAATATAGCCCTGTTTAAACACCAAACATGAAACCCTGTGATCCCACCCCCCACACACAAACCTTCAAGCCACGGTAGATAAATGTTAATTCCCTGCTTTGAATGACGGTAAGGAAATTCAGCACAGCAAGCAGACAGACAAGGTGATACAGCCACACTGGCTTAATGCAATTGAGAGGCGTAATTGTTCATTTCCTGCCGTGGTCACGGGTCACCTCAGATTGATGGAATTAGAATTTTCTCACAATGTTAGCTCAAAATGAAATTGCACATTGGGGCAGAATGGATTCATTTACATTTGGCAACCTCTCTTCTATTGCAGCATCCCATAAAAAAGCTCGAGAGAGTGGAGATCCCTTTTTGTTCCGTCATACGCCATCGCCTTTTAAATGTCATCATTACGGCAGATATCAAGCAGTAGGCTAGACAACAGAGCTGTGGGAGTCTCGGATTAAGAGAAACCTTTTCAAAAAGGCACAGCTGTAGTGAGGCCATCACGGTCTTAAGCTTTTATTTATCCCACAACCGAAGTGGAAACCTTTCAATTGGCGTCTTTTCCCTCTGGTTCTGTAATATTTTATTTGCGTCGTCATGGCCTCTGATCTCTTTAGGGAACACAGACATTTGTTGAGGAATAATGCTACAACTTTGTAGTTGGTTCGGCAAGTGATATAATCAATGTATTCCACGTATTGACCAAGTCATGCCAACAAAATACCACAAGGGAAAACACATTTTTTACATATTGTATTTTTATTTCTGACATGATGTTTTCATGGTTTACCGGGCATACTTTAACTGAACTTCTCATAATTTAATCCTGGTAATACCATAGTACCAAAATAAATTATAACATGATAAGTTGTAGTTTTAGAAAACCATATCAAACTGGTAGCCTTTTGTTCAAATTGACAACAAAGTGTAACACCCAGCTTCAAAAATGCCAGTGACCCCTGCCTTAGTGTATATTCACAAATCAGAAACATGTGCAATACATAAAAAAGTAAACTGTATATTTATACCTCAAAAGAGATATTTCTGTCCTCATATGACGTTCCTGTAATTATTTTGTGTGCAGTTTATATTATTCCCATTTAGAATTACCTACAAATGCTGCAAAAACATCCACCAAAGAAGTGCAACGTATGGTATAAAAAAAAATCAGTTAGGACGACGAGACATCTCCTTTTAACAGTGATTTTTCCAGTTTTTAGCCATATCCGCCATGTTTTATTTTTACCATTTTAGCTGAGTTTCCTCTTTGGAAGGATGTGTCTTGTTGGGCCACAATATGTTCTTGTTTGACCTTAAATGACATCACCTCTTTTTGAGATGATGGTAGACAACTGAGTCTGAGTTTTTAAATGAAGAACTTGCCCATCTCTTTCGGCACTATTCAACTCAGTGGCTCTTTGGTTAAAAAAAAAAAAAAAAAAAAAAAAACACACCGGTGCATTCTTTAATGCTTAATCACACTAAGCAGACAAAAACAGATTGTTTTCTTCTGATGTTTGGGATTGGGGCAGCAACACACTTTTATGGGGGATGATGCATCCCTCAAAACCTGCTACGTACAAGGCAGATCCCGTGCCGAAGAAAAGGGGCTTTACAGACATTGTGTGGCAACTCAAAAGTTGTCTTGCCTGCTTGTACATCTGGTTACAAAGCCTCCTCTGTGCTTTTGCTAAATGGGAAGAGTGAAGAGGATTATGGGTGTGTGCAGACAGAACTTTAAAAAGGCAGAATGCAAAGACGGAGATAGTGGATTTCCTAAAGGAGATGGCGCATAACGCCAGAGCCAGTGTTGCACGGTGCTGCTGCAGACACTTAGCATACTGCAATCTACCGTAGAGAAGTGATTCCGTTCCAGAAAGAGAGGAAGAAACGGAGACAGGGATAAAGAACGCGAGCCAGGGTGTTCACTCAGCCCGGAAAAGGAGGTTGAGGACCACTTAAAAGAAAACAAATATTTTAGCAATACTTTTATAAATACTGGATGTCCCAAAAAAGTACATAATTTTCATTATTATAGGGCGCTACATGTTGAAAGGCGCAGTCTCCGTAGCTGCTTCTATTTCTGTATTTAACACTTCACAGGGTGCATTCGCACAATAGGGCGCAGGTGCCCACTGTGGTCACAGTAATAGAATAGAATTTAGAATAGAACAGAATATACAATATTAGGAGGATACTAAACATAATTACGAGCACAAAATCTAAGACCCAACCCTCGATAATACTAAGCTTGGATGCGCAAAAAGCTTTCGATAGGGTAAAATGGAGCTTCTTAGGGCCCGGTCACACAGCCGATTGCGTCTGTATCGAGGCTGAATCACGGCCAGAAATTTCTGCCTGTGAAGCGGACGCTATTGAACGCTTTGAGATCGCCGTACGGACGAGATACTGCAGTGCTTTACACGCGGTCGGAAATTCACACACGGTTGGCAGCGCGAAAAAGTTTTGCGCTGCTCAAAACTTTAGGGCCCGGTCACACAGCCTTTCACGGGCGTTTCGAGGCTGAATCACGGCCAGAAATTTCTGCCCGTGAAGCAGACGCTGTTGGACGTTTTGAGATCGCCATATAGACGAGATATAGCAGTGGTTTACTCGCGGTCAGAAATTCACACGCGGTTGGCCGCGCGAAAAAGTTTTGCGCTGCTCAAAACTTTAGACCACGTGTTAACCGCGGGCGGCACACGTGGTACACACGAGGTAACGACGCGGAAATGACACGGAACGACGTGCTATGGCCGCGGCCAAAGCGTGGGAAGGACGCGAAATTTCAGCGGGTAATCGTGGGTGGAGCACGGTCATAGCATGTTCTGCGCCTGTATCGCGGTGTTATTACGTGAAATTAGCGTGTTACGCGTGTGACGGTCAAACGCCTTTCTCCGCGTATATACAGCGCGATTTGCCGAGCACGCGTCAGTTGTGCTCGAGACGTCAAGGGGTGGACATGGATCCCCGTCACCGTAGTGACCTCGTCTTAATCCATTTTTATTTCTTGACATTTATTTTCATTTCATAACAAGATAATAAAATAAAAATGAAAAACTATTACAACAATAACATATTGGCTTCTTCGGTGCCATAGCTTGAAATTTTGATCTTCACGGGACTGTGTCTTGAGCGGTTATGATTTCTACAGACCGGTGTTGTGCCGAGAAATGCATCCCTGCCAAGATTTGCATTCCCTCGCTACTACAACCACTTTTACCTTGTTTTATCTCACTTTTATATCACTTTTAGGGAATGTAATGGCGAACATATAACCAAATCCACTTCGTCTTGCATTTGTTGGGAATGTAATACAACTTAAACCATTCCGTCTTTGTTTTTGTTGTGAACGTAATCGAACGGTAACGCACACCGTATATAAATCACTGTTATGCACTCTACCGTAAAGCTTATTATACAGAAATAAGCTTTATGGTAGAGTGCATATAACAGTTTCAATACCAGCGATTTGAATTGAAAAAGGCAAAATATACATGTTACCTGCCCAAAAGTTATTTGTATACGGCGTGCATTACCGTTCGATTACATTCACAACAAATACAAAGACGGAATGGTTTAAGTTGTATTACATTCCCAACAAATGCAAGACGAAGTGGTTTTGGTTATATGTGCGCCATTAAATTCCCTAAAAGTGATATAAAAGTGAGATAAAACGAGGTAAAAGTGGTTGTAGTAGCGAGGGGATGCAAATCTCGGCAAGGATGCATTTCTCGGCATAACGCCGGCTCGGCAGCTTTTATACCCGTGGTCCACACGAGAAAATGAAGCGGAAATGACGCGATGAGGAAGCAGATCAGTCGCCGGCGTCTGTTTTGCGGGCATACCACCGATGAACAGCGGGTTGGCCAATTTTGCGCATTTTCCATCGCTGGCAATCACGGGCAAAAAAGAAAACGCAAAATTTTACCCGCGATACAGACGCAAACGGCTGTGTGACCGGGCCCTTATGGTATAGTGCATAACAGTTTCAATAAGAGCGATTTGAATAGAAAAAAGGCAAAATAAACATGTTACCTGTTCAAAAGTGATTTGTATACGGCGTGCATTACCGTTCGATTACATTCACAACAAATACAAAGACGGAATGGTTTAAGTTGTATTACATTCACAACAAATGCAAGACGAAGTGGATTTGGTTATATGTTCACCATTACATTCCCTAAAAGTGATATAAAAGTGAGATAAAACGAGGTAAAAGTGGTTGTAGTAGCGAGGGGATGCAAATCTCGGCAGGGATGCATTTCTCGGCATAGAAAACAAAGGCATTCTTATTGATGACTAAAAGTATAAAAATGTAATCAGGTCCTGGTAAATTAACATGGGGGTCAACAATAACATGTGGGTTCTTGGGTCCCCAGAAGGAGCAATTGTGTCTGGTAATCGAATCAATTTAATTTGTATGTGGCCTCATCACTCCACACAATATTTTTAGGGAAAGTGTGCATCTTCGTTACATCGTTCAAAAAACGACTCGCAATACTGCACTTTTCTGTCTGGACCATAGTCATTAAGAGCATGGACTTGTCTTTGAATGTAACTTCTCTATTAACAATGATGCGTGATGCGATGGACGATTATTTTAAAATGCTAACCTCTCAACTACTTGACGAAAAGACTCTTGAACTTCCCAGTAATCTATCTTCGTTTTTGTGGCTTGTGAATGATAATGGTCCTCATGGTCGTCTTAAAAAGTTTCTTCGATTCAAACTTATCTCTAATTCCAGTGTTGTTGTTATTTGTCAAACGCCCGCCTAAATATTTTTGCACTTCTACTGTTTTCATACTCCCAGTAGCATTTTAGAATTAATGTCTTGTCTTCAAAGTCAAGTCGGGCTGCCATCATTTAATTCATTAAGTTCAGTCTATGAAGAAAGAATAAATACCCGATTTACCAGCTAAAGATGCGCACCAGTATACAGTTTTTAGCACACCAAGTACCATTTAAAGTACACACATAATCCATAAAGAACGTTTTCAGTTAAGGTCAATAATACATTTTTTTTAAATGGACAATACAGATTGTTTTTCTAAAAAACTGATCTTTTGAACAGTATAACTACTAGAATAAGCCAAAAAAAAAAGGAGTCAAAGAAAATCCAATCTGTTGTTCGCCGTCTTACTGAATGCTGGTCATTTGTTTTTGTCATCCCCCCAAGGGAAATCTACAGTTGGTGGCGAATTCTGGGACATTACCCAAGAGCATTATAGCAACATACGGAGCCTTCACTGTGTATATGGGTCCATGTGTGCATTTAATAAGTGCATGTTAGCAGTTTATTTTGCTTATATCTGTAAACTTGTTTCTATTTAAAGTGTGTTTTTGTTTTTTTTTGTTTTTGCTTTTGTTTGTACAGTGACCTGTCATTAATCAAATGTGCGCAAAAGAAAGCTCATGCCGACTCTGGATTTTTTTCTTTGTATTGCTTTTACAGATACCAATAGTATCAAAAACATGAAACAGTCAAGATCTTTACATGCATATTGGAATGGGACTATCACCAGTATTCCAGTTGTGTAAAGCCATGGAAACGCACACTCAAAGGACTTCATCTGACTGCGAGTAGTCTGATTGAAATTGTTGGGTTAAGCTTTTTATCTTTGGATTACGTGTGCATGTTTACCCACTCGACTTTGTTGGTGTCGCTAAGAATATGGGCTGGTATACAGAGATGATTGACACACACTGTCCGGTTTGCTTGCGTGATAAGCTCAGTACATTGGCTGTATCTCCTGGACATTGTCATTGTATTTTCTGTCCTAATTGTGAAAATGTAGGTCTCACCCAGCTATATTCAATGTAAGTCAATGCTTATGCTAAACAAAATACAAGCAGAGCGTATACATACACCGGAAGCATCAATGGAGAACATTGAGAAGAGTAACACACATGGACTGTTCTTCAAAGGTTTTGGTGAGTGACACAAATTAAATGATATTTTATTAAATATTAATTATAGAAACTTACATTTGCTTAAAAAACATTGCTAATGCTCTGTCCCTCCGATCAGGTGTTACCAATTTCATATGGATTGTTAAAGAAAATCCCAATTATGAACCTAGTCAGACTATTCCCTTCAGGTAAATGTACTTACTGAAACACTATTCATCCCATTAGCCTAAATTTTTAACTCGTTGGTGTGTTCTACAACATTGCAGTGATCTTACTGCAGATTTAAGAAAGAATTAACTAATTAATGAAAGGTCTCTTTTATCATAACAGTCATAAAACAAAGAAAACGAATGGTATATCCATTGGTGTATAGATCAGTCATGCTTAAATATTAAATCTTCCAAAAAAATACTTGAACTGTGAAAACAAAAACATGTGCCCCATTCGAAGATATTCTACAATGTTGCTTTTTTATTAGGTACTTTATTGAAGACGGAAAAAAAACATTCAAAAGGAAGAAGGTACAAATATTTCCATTGTATTACATGTACAAAATTCAACATGATGGATTGTGATCATGCGCGTCCTCTTCTACATCTAATTAGTTTAGAGCTTTTTGTCAGATCTCTTTCGCATCAACAAATGGATTTCCAACATGTTTACTCATGACAATTTATCTGATAGCCATAAATGAATTAGTTTCGGGAGTAGACTGGCATGTCCTTTTTTGCGGGGTTAGTTTTTACATTAACTTAGTACCAAACCAAGGCTAAAATATTGTAATGCCCCTAAATGTGAACAATGATGGACTAAATTGCTGACTAAGTCTCGTCGCCAATTTAATAACAAAATAACAAGCGGTATAAACATTCACACAAGAGCTCGTGTTAGTCATGACTTACACCGTTCATGTACACACGGACTGACTTCAAAGTACACTTTGCCTCACCATCCACTTGCAACAATTCTTATCTTAAAGGTCCCATGCGTGAACACAAACAACAGCAAAAAAGCGTAACAGACTGTATAATATGTTTATAATTGTCATCTTGGAATGTCTGTGTTTGGGATGACATCAAAGAATAGGCAAAAGGAAGATTGTGTATGTCCCAGTTGGAACAACTATTGCAGTGATGAAGTATTTCTTTCTCAGATCCCCAAACTGTTGAGGGCGTACTTAAAAAGTCCTGCGTACTGTATCAAATGCACACACACATACACGCTCAGAGTCTCAAAAAGGAATTGCCTTGGAATGATGAAATAATCTGAAATCACTCTTTTTGGAACTAATCATTCAAGAGTTCCTCTCCCTCAAAGATGGGTCCAGATGTGCACTTGAAGGTGTGATTTATGGACCTCAACTTTAAAAGGAAAACGCTTATCACCCGCTACTGAATATCTGAGAATTCTTTACTTTTATCTTTTTTTTTTCCAATTGCACATAAAAGACAGCTTGGTTATTTTCCAAAGCGTATAATCCTCTCATAACCATCAACAGCATTAGTATTCCACAAGCTTGGTTTGATTGAGAGAAGCAAAGCATGTCGATATTGAAGCCGCAGCGATAAGCATCACAGTGGGATCTGACTTTTCCTTTGAATAAATGAGGAACAATAAGCAAACATCCCAATGAAAATGAGTGAGGTAATTCCAGATTGTGATAGAATAGTGAGAAGAGTGCCCTTGATGGCATTGCTGCAAGATCACTGTTGTGTAATATTTGTAAAAAAAAAGCTTTTTTTTTTTTGCATTTGCCTGTTTGGAGAGCTATCGAATATGGATTCACACGACATGATGCAATTGTGCATGATTTCTTTGGTTGCGTCAAAATGCAGGTATGGGTCATGCTAGTCAGAAAAGAAGCAGGGAAAGAGAACACGACCAGATTACAATCAGACCTCTTATTCAAATTGGTTGTGATTGAGGTCAATAGCAAGGGTGCATCCAACATTTTTACACATTTGTTGGCATGAGAAAATCTGTTCATAAAAGGCTTCGTCTCTTCCAGATGGCAATTCCAATAAAGATTTTAGATGAAGTTCTATTGTGTAAAAACGTTCACATACACATTTGTGGGTATTATGTATTTTCATGACCATGAGGCACACCATACTTAAAGGCAGTCTCAAGCACTTGTTCCAGAGTAGTATTTAACACACACTTATATTTTGCACCTGATCATAGGCCACGGGTTAGGGATAGAATCTACTTACTCACACGTCACGCTTTCATATTCTCATGGTGTCCACAATTACATCTGGCTTACAAGAGTAACACAGGTACACATACACAAGCATACCGGTGTAAGTATTTAGAATGATAGCGCGAGAAAACCTGAGTTTGGTTGTGCTTCAGGTAAGTATGAATTAAAAAATATTAACATTTTTGGGTGAAATGCAAATAAAAACACAAAATAAAGTGGTTAAAAAAAAACTGTGTGCAGTGCGGCTCTTTGGAATTTCTGTGGGCTTTTATAGAAGCTCGAACAAAAGTGTCGGCAGACAGATTAACCCAAGCATCTACAATACGCCCAAAATGATTCAATTTGCTTTACTTGAAGCCCCGTGAGAAAGGTGCGCTGTCGCGATATTTTAAGGGACGGTACAACTTGTGTTAATCACTTGTTTGGAATCACGTGCTCATTCAAGATCAGTTAAAAGGCGTGTTCTTGCGGGGTTATAGGAAGTTTTCTCCAAAGATGTCTTAAGTTGTGTTGATAGTGTGTTTGGGGTCACATGACAATTCAGACGGCGAAAACATTTCCTTAGCGTATTTTTGCAATCCTGTAACATTATCACGGGTTTGATGTACAAACTATAGGTGGAAGAGTACCAGCCATTTCCTTGTTTTTTATGGCAACTTGTGAGTCACCAAAATGCCGATGGTCAATGGCGACGCTCGTAGATGGCATATCAGGGTGCTCGGGACTTGGGGTGGCCACGTCAAGGCACAGTTCAACAGCGATGGTAATGCATGGAAAAAAGGCGATTTTCTGCACTATTCACATACCTATTCTTTCATACACTTTCATCGCCCACATAACCTTCTTATGATGTCTTTTTATTATGTCTGTCTTCAAACAACGCACACAGGGTGCACCGTTGAAGAAAATCTAACACTTGAATGTGCACTTTAGAGCCGGACAAATACGGAAATCTGAGATGAAAGAGCAAAAGACCAGAGAGTTGAGGGTACTCGCAAGGACGTTTTATCCTTTCTGTCTTAGCTGACTGCGCTTGTATAAATGAGGAGCTGTTTATTTATGATGTCAAGATCAATGGCGGCGTCCAATCAATAGTCTTCCTAAGAACATGTACACAAGTTGCCTATAGATTGGTCAACATCAATCTCCTCACTTCTTGTTTCCACACCTTCTAAACTCAATTCCTTGTTTTTTATCCTCTTGTTAACTAACTATGTTTTTCTTGTCAGAATTCATTGTTTGGGGATTAGTTCAGTTTCTATGAATAGTGGAAGAGTAGCACAGTTTTCTGTAGTATTCATCTAATAAGTATAAAACACACCTGCATATTGCTACTGAGGGGTACATTGCCAACAAATATCCACGTGTGGCCTTAAAAGAGAAGTTAAAGGCTATGGATAAAATCCTTTTCTTTAATTTGCTCCTTTACTTTAAGCTCATTGCAGGTAAAATCGATCAGATGAAGATTAAACTCTAACATGTACAAACAAAACACAATTATATAGTTATTTATATATTCATGTAAGGTAAATGACAAGTGAAGACATTCAGCCAATGGATCTTGGCCACTGTTTTGGAGACAAGTTCTTGCATCACAACGAATCAAATATTCAAAAATCCAACTCTGTTTTAATGCATGTACTGTTTAGGGTGCTCCGGAATGAAAGTCAGCATGTTACACCCTGAACTGGTCACCATTCAATTTTAGGGCACAAACATGCAATACAACAATTTACATTCAAACCAATTTTGATGAAACCTAAAATGCTTGCCTTCCGAACGTTGGAAGCACAAAAGCACAGGGAAAACATCATCTAATCAACCAACTATAAGAATGTGTCTACAACTTGCTCCTTAATTTTTCCAAACTAAACAGGAAGTAATAGATTCATAATATCCATTCATCCATCCATTATCTGCACCGCTTATCCTCAGGTGGGTCGCTCGGTGCTGGGGCCCATCACAGTTATCTCCGGGCAGTGGGCAGGGGACACTCTGAACCGGTTGCCAGCAGGTTACAGGGCACACAGAGACAGACAACTCACTCGCTCATTCACACCTAGGGACAATTTGGACCGGCCAATTAACCTGACATGCATGTTTTTGAAATGTGGGAGCAAACCAGGGTGCCTGGAGAGAACCCACACAGGCAAGGGGAGAACATGCAAACTCCACACATGAGGATTCGAACCAATGACCTCAGAACTGTGCTAATCACTCAGCTGCCGTGCCGCCCAGATTCATAATATCTGTGACAAAATCAAAATGGAAAATATGGATCATTACTGTTCATTTTTTTGTCTGTTTTTTTGTTTGTTTGATACAGCGGTTTCTGATTGTTTTCACGAATGGGACTATGGAAAAATGGATAACCGGCGCTTTTTGATGTTTTACCCAATTTGGTTCATTTCACTTCGCACATGTTTAATAAATTGGAAGCACTCCGGAAAGTGTTTTTTTTTTCTCCCATTATTGAATGGTTAAAATTGTGATTAGCCATAAATGTTTCGGTAAAGAAAATTGATACTGTGAAGCTTGCCTGAGACTTCCCAAACAAAACGGTTTAAATATTTTGTTAAGCGCCCATGACATTGTCCAAGTGTCCCATGACTGTTCCAAATGGATTTGATGTTTGTCATTAGTTTTGTCAGATGGTCTTCGCGCCAATATTTTTAAAAGTTTCCTTTTATTTTTATGGTACAATTTAAATAGACACTTGGTAATAATTGACCACTACATGTCGCCGTATTATGCAATGCACAATGCAGAATACAAACTAGAGGGCCTCAAATCGCTCCATTTTTTTTTTCAAATTTGTATGCCCAGCCTTTGACAAAGTTATTTGCATTTTGGGGCTACTGTAAGCTATCATGTCAGCTATCTCTAGGTTAGCCTCATGTTAAGTCCAATAAATACAAACTCCTTGACCTATATGTGTTTAAAAAAAATGTTTTTCGAATCAAAACTTTTTTTATTTATTATTTCACTAGGAGGTGCTAAATATCGTGCAATGTTCAATTAAAACAATATCACAAAACAGGTTTGCAGAAAGACCAAACTGCATATAATGACTTCACTTGAGTATGAAAATTAATATGAAAGGAAGCATATTATAGAGGGTTATTTTTTAATACAGATTTGTAAATAGATGCATCCGTGTCCTGTTCTTTCTGTTTATACACACGCCCAATAGGGTGGTCCTTATTTTTTGACTTTTAAAATTTCATGCTCTGACCCCTTGAATATGTTCCAATATATACAAAACGTAATTAGGCAAAGTTTCATCAAAATCAAAGGATATTTAGAGGTCGCTCAAGGCCTCTGAAATTTTGGTATGAAAAATAAGGATTTTTCGCACATTATATCAGACCTAGTGTACAAAGTTACTTGTAACTTTTCTTGTGTTACAATTATAAGCAATGGACTGAAATTGGATGTTCTAAAACGCCGTACACATAGGGTTAAGATTTCCGTTTTTTCTCGAAAATTGCCAAAATTTTACCATTTTGGGAAATTTCAAAGTCGTTGAGCTACCTCTAAATATTATCCAAATTGTTCAAAATTGCACACAGTGTGTTTTTATCGATATAAGAACATATGCGGGGGGTCAGAGCCCAATATTTCAAAAAAAAAAAATTCGACCCCCATTAAGGACCACCCTAACGCCCAATATATATTGTTTTTTCTGTGTTTTAAATCAACAGTTAATTTATAAACAACAAACAACACAGCATCGTATTTCTTTTGACTTTTATTTTAAAAAAAGCTGAATTATAACATTTATTTCTGTAACTACATTCATTGACTAAATGTCTCTTGCTTTTACTGAAGATCCCAATGAGTGAATTTACAATGTTTCACATCCGGTTAACGTTTTATTACCCTGGTAACATCACAATGTGTCTTTCCAGCCTTAAAAGGTTGGACCAGTAAATAAGAATTATCCGAGTTGTCCGTTTTTTGCATTACTTCCCATTCATCCATTATCTGCCTTGCTTATACTCAGTAGGGTCGCGGAAGTGCTAGAGCCCATCCCAAGCAACTTCAGGCAGTGGGAAGGGTACGCCCTGAACTGGTTGCCAGCTAGTTGCAGGGCACAAAGGGACAGACAACTCACTTGCTCACACCTAGGGACAATTTGAACTGGCCAATTATCCTGACACGCATGTCTTCGGAATGTGGGAGAAAAACAAAGTGCCTGGAGGAAACCCCCACCATGCAAACTCTTCATTAAATGGCTGGTAGCTGGATTTGCGCTAACCACTCAGCTGGCGTGCCACCTGCATTGCATCCCATTAGAGTGTCAGGACCAGAATGGAAACAGGACCCACTTGTGTGACGTTTACCACAAGTTTTATTGAAAGAGAGAGGAAGGGCTGCGCCCACAATCCGGTGTGCGCTGGGCGCGGGAAGCAAGTCACTCTCGTACTCAGATTGTGAACCAAACACCGAAGTGGATCTTCCGTGGCCGTGTCAGGGGCGGAAAACTGGTCGGTAGCCAGCACTGGGAGAGCAAGACGTGATAGGGGTCGGAAACAAGTTATAGGCCGGGACGGGAGAGTAGACGTGGTCAGGATCAAAAACGGGTCGTAAGTCGGGACGGGAGAACAGATTTGGTTTGGGATCAAACAGGTCGTAGCGTGAGACAAACAGGAGCAAAAAAACGAGAAATTAAGAAAAAAGATATGTCTTTGCCATTGGCATTTTTAAACAAACATAAGATCCCAAGTCATTTTTGAGCCAATTAAGTTTCTACTATTTTGGGCAGAAAGAAATGACGAATGATCAAAAAAGCATCCGTGAGGCTGTTTAACATTTTTTTTCTGGGACAAACCCAAGAATAGGCCAATCACTGGTATTCTAAAATCAGGCAGCACTGACGTGAACAATTTTATATCGCAACCACTTTATCCATATTTATATCTTAATACCTCACTTTCCTCCTACATGTTGACTGACGTGAAACTTTCAATTGGCTGTCTTCTGTCAGTGAACATTTAATTGAGGAGTTTACCCCGTGAGGGTTTTACACTTGACTAAGATTCGGGAAATGACAAGTGATGCCATAAATCATAATCAAAACCTCATATCGGCTTAAATGAAACTGGAGGTGAGCACATAGACTCTCAAGAAGATGAATGTGAAAATGGTCTTCTAGTGATAAACTACATGCATTAATCATTATGTGGGAGGAACTGCTAAAACACAGAAGACCTGCTTTATTCTCATTCAACACAAATACAGCCACTGCATAATGCAAGCTTTACCTAATGTTATAAAGAAATTACTCAAAGTCAGGGGTCTCCCAAGCGGTAACCAAGGGCAGCAAGTTGGCCCCAGAGACCAACTTATTGGCGTGCAGACTAGTTTTGAAAATATATGATTGGTCATTTTAATTTTCCAGAAGATCCGATTTCCAACTGTTATGCCGTTTAGTTGTTGACTGACCCTATTTTAACCTCTGATTAAAACTTGGCAATAACTTAGTTTGAACTAACTTCGTAACATTGTAACAACACAGTGATAACATGTTGTTTTAGAAATGCATACCAAAGCATATTATGCTAATCAGTAAAACAAAAAGTAGCCCTGAGCTTCCAAAGGTTGGCTAGCCCTGCTTTTCGAATCATGTTTGTGTCAAGAAGAATACAAAAGCTAACACAAGTCAAATGAATACAATTTTTTCGTAGGTCAAATAAACCAATGCCATGTTGATAAAACCTCGGTTTTCGAACGCCTCTCAGTTCGAACAAATCGGAGTCCGACCAAAAAATTCCAGAAATTCTTGCTTCGCTGTTCGGTCCAAAAATCGGAGTTCGAACGCCGGTAATGCGTGAGTGCGTACTTTAGGGTGCGATGCTGAGCGGCGTACGGGTGTAGATCGCTCTTTTCGTGACCAACTGTTATCGCGTGCGGACGTGCTTCGTTTTGCTTCTGCTTTTAATATAGGTGTATGGAGTGTTTTAGCCCCTAATTATGCCTAAGAAGAAAGTCAGTGCAAGCAGCAAAAGGAGGTGTGCGAGTGTCTGGTCTTGCTAGGGAATACCCCACCGTCCATCTGCGCCTTCTGCTGACCACCACAAAGGTAAGAAATCCTATGCATAATTATTTTCTTTATCCTTTTATTTTTATTTTTACACGTTCATTTTAGCATAATATTTCGTACAGAAGATTACGATAACGCGAACGAACGATTAACCTGGGTTAGCTTCATGTTTACATTAAACATTCAAAACATTCAGGGTGTTGGAACAGAGCCCAACATTCAGGGTGTTGGGACGCAGCCCCCTTTCCAATGAACCGCTCACCACTTGTTGCAGAGACCCGGGTGCTTTTGTAAACGACCTGATTTTTTTATTTTTACACGTTCATGTTAGCGTAATCTTTTGTACTGAGGATTATGATAACGCGAACGTACGAGGTTCGTATTTATTTTTGGGTTAGCTTTATGTTTACGTTAAACATTCAAGGTAAACATTCAGGGTGTTGGTACGGATTAAAACGATTTACATTATTTTTAATGGGAAAGATGATTTTGGTGATCGAACAAATCGCTTTTCGAACAGGGTTCTGGAATGGACTTTGGTCAAGAACCGAGGTTCCACTGTACTCTTTTTATTTAGCCAGACACTCAAAACCAGAATGTGTCATAGGATGCCAGTTCCTTGTTATGACTATTATTTTGTAGTATTTTTCGTCGTTTTTATTGTTACTGTCGGCCAATTACATTGCTGTTGTTTGATTTCCACTCCCCTAAGGGCTGATTTTTTTGTTTCTTTCACCAAAAAGAGTGGGCTCAGGGGAGGGCTCAAATGGATTAAATGATTTTAGCTAAAAGCTTTTCCCCCGGTCCTCCCTGCAAGTTAAACCCAATGATGCAGTCTAGTAAAGTTTAATCTTAACAGTTTGGGGCGGCAGTAGCTCAGGAGGTAGAGTGCTCGTCTTGGGATCAAGGGATCCCAGTTCGAATCCCGGCTCGTCCGTGTTACATGTCGAAGTGTCCTTGGGTAAGACACTGAACCCCTAACACCCCAATAAGCATGTTAGCGTCTTACATGGCTGCAATACAAGGCCGCTATTGGGAAATGTGGAGCTCATTGTAAAGCGCTTTGGGAAGTCATTGACTTGAAAAGCGCTATATAAATGCAGATCATTTCATTTTATAACAGTTGTAAAGGCAGTTGTGCGAAATTAATTATTCAGTTTGAAAAAAAAAAATAATAATAATAATAATAATAATAACTCTGTTTATTGAATAATGATCTCTTTGACAGCAAGTGCAAATAGCAGATAAATTATGTTTCCCCTTAACATCGCATGCCATTCAATGATTTTCCAAAAATTGGGATCATTCCAGCAGGGCGTATCCAAAAGCTAAACATGATCATTTTAAACAGAAATAATCAACCTATTGTGAATTTAACATTCACGCACAGTTTTTTTTTTTTTTTTGTTTGTTTGTAGTTGTTTCTGGGTGGGTACCATGCATTACTTTTGCTTTTTATCTTTGTAACTTGTGTCAGGAGCTCACAGGTCGTGTACAGGAAAAAAATTGCAAGTAATTTTCCGAGGATGTTGGTTCCCCCAAATAATTTTCCTCACCCATAAGAATGAAAAATAAATGCCTACTAGCTACAAATTGCTCTTTACAAATTTAAGTAGGGACTGATCATCCATAACAATGAAACAACATTAATTTCTGCTGAGCCCCAAGAAGTCTTGAAATTCAGCTCAATTCCTCCAGAGGTGATCGCGAGTCACTGTACCATGAAGGAGCAACAGATGCTGCCACTTCTTAAGGACTCTTCAACCGGCAATGTCCCGCAGAGGAAATACATTTCTACCCACTTATGCCCACGTCATTCCTCCAGTCACACTCCAAAAACCAATGATTTCTTAGACCATAGGGAATTGAAACATGTACCATAAGCTCAATTTTTTTTTTTCAACGACAGCTGGAAAAGGTGATGACACACTATGTATGCCAGTTTGATTTGCAGTGACAATATCCATGTCAATTTAGGATTTTTTTGGACATTAACAATGATACTTTCTAAGCCTTGTTTTCATATTGTTTGTTGCATTTCACTGCTGAACACTGGATTTCTTGTCTTACATAACAAATAAGATTTTGTTTGTAATATGGATGACTATGCAAACACGATTACGCCCACAGTAACCGTAGTTTTGTGTTCCTGAGCTGCTCTGCCAAATAATGGCTTTGTGTTGTGCCGTTACAAACCAGCTTTTGATAAGCTATAGTACATCGTATCATTGACAGAATAGAAAAGAGTGTGGTTAATTGAGTGTTTTCTACATTTTATTTTACAAATTTTAACCAAAGCTTTCCATTTAGAAATGTTTACAATTTTTCTAACAAAAAGTATTAGGCGTAGCCATGAAATGTATCATCCACACACCACTCATAAAATGTCCGGTCCTTGGATTGAACAAAGAAAATTTAATGTATTAAAAAAACCGGACCGTAATTTCCAGACTACAGAGTGTACCTGGGTAAAATCCACAATCTCTGATTTTGTTTCTGTACAAGCCGAACCAAATTTCAAGCGGCGGGGTTTAAAAGAACCATAAAAATCAACTAATTTACATCCATTTCTAAAATGTTAAACCAGGCACCAATCGCGTGGGGAATTTGGCATCAAGGACTTGATTTGCTAGGGAAAAATTTTAAATCTTGTGAGTATGTTTTAAATATTTAATAAAGTACTGTCAACGTTTTTTTTTTATTCTGTTATGCATTTTATGAATAATGTTTGCAAAAACATCGACTAATACATGAACTGGAACATGTACATGAGAATTATCACATACATGTTACCAGTGTTTTTTAATCAGAGCGCATGTAATTCGTAGGATAGCAGCATACAGTTTTCTTCTGAGCAGGCCCGAAAAAATAAGCCGCAACGTAGCAAAAAAGTAGCCGCTTGTAATTTTTAATTTACGGTTTATTTTTTGAATGTTAAATGAAATGCTTCTGAGTTTGTATAAGGCCCCTTTAAAATTGTGTCAGTTTTAAACCTTGTGGCATGCAGGTACACATTATGTACATTTTCATGTGTTTTGTATTTTCTATCAAAGAGAGAGCATTGAAATATAAACACTTGGGAACTTAAATTTCCTACAGGTTGGGAGAACATGTGAATATTCAAAATGACATTTTTCTATGATTTATGTTATTGCATTTAGGAACTAACAACATACTATAAACAAAGTGGGCTATGTACATTATTTTGGACGTGGTGGACCTGTTGTATTTTAATGCATTTCCGGGATTTTGGGTATCTTTCCATGGAGTCTGTTGTATGCAAATTAAAACATTTTGTTGAGTGGCACTAAAGACCAAATATAATCATAATAATGCTAACAATTTAGCGCCTTTGTGAATGTGAATTTCCCTGCGAGGATGAATAAAGTATCTATCTATCTATCTATCTATCTATCTATCTATCTATCTATCTATCTATCTATCTATCTATCTATCTATCTATCTATCTATCTATCTATCTATCTATCTATCTATCTATCTATCTATCTATCTATCTATCTATCTATCTATCTATCTATCTATCTATCTATCTATCTATCCATCTATCGATCGATCGATCGATCGATCGATCGATCTATTTATCCATCCTTGAAGCTGGTATTGCACACCATGGTGCCTCACCCTCAGGGCAATTTGTCTGCAGCGCTTAGCATAAACCTCTGCAAGGCTAAGCTAAAGAACTGTCATGCTTTCTAAATCAGTATTGCAAAATCAAGTGTCGTGAACTTGAATTGCTTGTGTGCCTCTTGAAAAACTAAATGTTTATGGATACATCTGATGCTTTGGAACATTTTATGGGGTTGACAAATATTCATAAATGGCTGAGTTATAAAACAAGTACAAATCCAAATAATGTACACTGATACATTGTGTCACCAATAATATTGCATGCCATGAGGGTTAATGATGGTCTAAAATGGTGTACCCAAACCCTTCTTGAAAACGTTGGATAACCATTGTAGATACACCAAAAAAAACAGTTTTCGCTGTGTGCTTTATTTTTTTAAAAACAAGCTTGCAAAATTTACAATGAGTAGGAATGGGGATAAACCATGGAAAACTCTTACCCAACTTACTTAAAATTCCGTTAGAGCATTATTTTCCTTTTATCACTCAAAGAGGTAATTGCTGATGCTTATATGCATGCCTCCAAAGGAAGTGCTTGCACTGAATATTCATTAGAGTAGCACTCTGATAATAATAATAATAATGAACAAGTTTACTTTTTTTCTGGTATAAAAACTATTACAACACCAGCCTAGACTGAAATGAATGAGACCATACAGTATACTGTAAAATGGGAAACTGCATCTTTTCCAGCAGTCCTTGCATTCCCATCGAAATATCAGCAAATTTTCCATGGCCGATTCTAGACCAATTGATTGTTCATGTATATATAGGTCAGAAAAATACAGTGTGCACTCTAAGTTGAATTCTTTATCATTTCAAACTTTTCAAGGAAGATTCAGTGTCAACCTTGCTTTCTTCTATCCTCTCCTAAGGGAGCCGACCTGACATCAAGTATGCGGCACCAAAATACAAAAGCCGTCTGGCTTAAAAGACGCTGGCACAAACACACAAATACTCTCAAAGAGACATAGCTCAAGGAAGTTGGCTGCTGTCAAAGTTGGTATACCTATTGGTCATAAATAATTTGGTTTTCAAAGGTCATAAATAATTTGGTTTTCAATATCAGTAATCCCCGCAAGAGACTTTTGACCCTAGAATGTGAGTCATCCTTTTGAGAAGACAAGACACTCTGTATTTTGACAGTTACATTTATTATTTTTGTATTCCCATGGGGGATTAAAAATTGTGAAATGATGCACAACACAAGTCAAGGAAAATATTTGGGAGACCAGACCTGGAAGAATATTAAACTACAAACACAAGACCAATTATGGGCCCACAAGTATGAAACAACAGATTGAGAGTTAAGAAGAGATCCAGCCTTTAAGACTAGAATAAATAAACATGTATTTTCAAAACTACAAAAACAATACAAAAAAAAAGAATAAAAAAAAAAAAAAGAATTATACACACACTAAGAAGTTTTGTCTGCAGGGACCGAGACAAAATCAAGTTTATAAGTTCAACATTACGGAAAACTAAGCAAGTCTAATGTAGGATTGATGATTAAATTGGACCAGTGCCAATTCTCCCTACACATTTTGAAAAGTTGAGACAAAATCAAGTTCAAGATTTAAATGGAAAAAAACACTGTAGAGTTCAACAATGTAAATCCACATGTAGGTGAGTAAAAGCAAGAGATAATTTTGAAGCGTTCAAACGGCATATATCCAAAATTTAAAACCATATAAAGAGAAGATCAACAAAACCAGAATGTTGTAGGGATTAGAATGCCATGATTTCAAACAGAGTCATGTCACTTAAAAGAAACCTTTTATCAAGCCAATACTTCATGGTTTTTTGCTTTAATTGAATAAAAAGTTCCTCCTGGTAAATGATTATTGTTATTTTTAGTTGAAATAATGTAAAGGCTTAAGTCCCAAGTCTTACAAGTAGTCAAACCATAAGACCTTTCAAGCAAGTCTTAAATGAAACTTTTCAGTTATTTCCATCAGACATCTTCAAGCATTCAAGTTAAATATTCCACAGTTGCCTATGCCTATAGACAAATCACACATCACACGTTTCCGGTAGTAAAGGGTATGGTCTTTAATATTACACAGTGTATTTACTGACTGGAAGGCAGACGCTTTTTGACTGACAGTTTGTGCAAAAACTGGTCCTTGAAGGCAACTTACCGAACTGCTTCAAATAGAAATCTGACCTAACTGATTGACAAGCTTTTGAAATGACTATTTGGACATGTATGTTGTTTAAATGTTTCCCTGCTGAATTTAAAGATCTTTGAGTCAAATGGTGCATCAAATCTAGTGTTTACTACAATTCAAATAATGCACATGTGTTTTCTTACATTTCCATGAAAAGTACACTTTTACATAAGCAATTAAAGCAAACTTTCTTAGCAAGCCAGATGCTGTTATCCAAACACCTACTAATACCAAGCAAATGGAAAAGTCATAACTTCTGTATATCACTCAATCATCAGATAAAAACTGAAGAGATAAAGCCTCAGCGTATTGTCCAAATCTGTATGTCAAAGAAATACCTTAAACACCTCATTCACAAACAGCACTGACAGCAGCATTTGTGTTTCCAAGATTTGACAGACAAATCCTGTGCTGGGGAGATCTGTACGGCATTGAATTAGACTAATCCGTCCATATCCTTTAGTGTAAATGATTGCACATGTAATCCAGAATTCTTCCTTATCACTGCCAATTGACTGCTTGCATTCATGTCTACCAATGTGTAGTCCGCATTTGAAAGGGAACTCTAATCCAAGATTTAGCCGTCTACAATTGTTGTATTTTTAGCTGTTCCTCCTTAAAAGATCCAAGCCTTATCATGTATTCACACATTTTACCACTACCTGGTATAGAGACTTTATTCAGCGCAAACCATGATGGAAGGCAACGTAAGCACAAATACATTGAAAGGCTGCTGTTGTTAAAAGCAAGTATAGCAAGAGGCTAATGGCTCTGGATTGCCATCTCATAAAATTCACTGCAAAGCAATAACAAATATAAAAGAGATAAGGAGACTCCGAACGCTGATTTTTTGTCAGTTTTTTTTAAACTCATTTAAGACAAGACACAACATTATGCATTGTCCTCCTTAATGCCAGGAGTAATTTAAGTCATCCAAGCTAGATTAAATGAGAGCTTGGACACACTAGGTTTCTATTTGACTACAGAGAACCAAAGCTATAATGTCACATTCCCCATTAGAAGTAGACCAATTTGTTTTTTCAGTCTTGGAGTGTTGAGAAAAAAATGATGTTATTTGATGCATTTATTCTTTTTCCGATGTTGCCTCCTTGAAATGACTCACAAGCTTTTAGCTTTGTCTTGAGCAATTTTGTATTAGACAGGTTGCATGAGCAATTTGTGTTCCTTGTTATAGTTCTCTCAATGACTCCTTCCACCCCACCATCATATTTGATGTGAGTACCTTAAAGCAGTGTTTTTCAACCAGTGTGCCGGGACACACTAGTGTGCTGTGAGACCTTGTCTAGTGTGCCGCTGGAATTTGCCCAATTTTATTTTTCAAATAAACCAGGCCATTATTCAGTATTTTGCTATCTTCAGATGAGAAACTGTAGAGAGTAGATTTTCATATACTTTTTATATACTAATTATCTGCTCATGAGGTTCCACAGTACATTTATTATCTTAATTTGTTTAACAAAGCGGTTTAAGATTGAACTGTAAAAAATAAAAATAAAAGTCTACTCTAACTTTCTTTTTTTTTTTTTCAAGAGGATTGTTGCATCAATCAATAGTCATTTTCCCAAAGGAGGCTCAGGGGAACGGGCATATTAATCCATATAACCACTCAAGCCTTCTTTCTCAAGACAAGGTACGAGTCTTTGTGATAATTCTCATGTACATGATCACGAGGGTAATAATTTATAATCTTCCATCCTTGTCTTTTAATGACTCTCTGGTAATATTCAATAATGTTGATAAATACTAAGAGTGCTTCTGTGATTATATTCAAAGGGTAAAAGTGCTTGTGTTAATGATGATTTCCACTTTGACGTCCTGTAGTGTCTTAATAACATACAAAACAGTGACACTTCAACAAAGTGTTTTCCGAAAAGTGGACAGAAGCTTCAAAAGCTTCCCTGAATTCTTCATTATTAAGGTGTTTACAGAAAATATTTCACATATTTGTTGATTATAGGATTGATAGGATAAGGTTCATGGATCTTTTGCGACACATCCCTTATCACAAAGCTGGCATCTCGCATGATTTCTGTTTATTTTTTTTATTTATTTGTTTTTTTGTTTTTTTTTTAAACTGCGAGAGGTTTATAGCGTCCCTGCATCCCTGCAATGCTGTGGGCAACATATTTGGTCTTTGAAAAATAAATAGATATATTTAGAGATTATTTATGCCATCACTGGAAGCAATATAAGAAAGGTTTCAATAGAAAAATGTGAATACGATCTTTAGTTGCTGGATTTAGGTTAGCAGAAGAAAAGGGGAATGTGTCTTAGGAGAATATAAGAGCTCATGTCACAAATTCTGAACAAAAAAAGGTTAATGAAAAAATAATTAGCATTAAAAAGTATAGATGCACTAATATGAGTCTATAATTGTCAGCTGCAATTATACAGAATACACATTATTTTCTAAATAAAAAAAAAATCTTTAATTTTCAATGACAAAACTAAATAGTGACATTCTCCCTATAAACATGCACTCAGGCCAAAATTGTGTTTCATTTTATGTTTTCTATATCACAGAAGAATTGAAGGCTGACATCATTCATTCATGGAAAATACCTTTTTGAACAACATGTATTGTCAAAATGTCCTGTCTTTGGTGTTGCTCCATGGGTAGCAAAGCTTTCAGCCACTCTGCCCCTCTGCTCTGGAACTCATTGCCGCCTGACCTCTGGAATTCCACCAGCCTGTCCACCTTCAAATCCCGACTCCAAACCCACAGCTTCAGACATTTTTGTGCTATTTATAACTTGCTGGTTTTATTACTGTTTGGTTTTCTGCGTACAGCGACCTTGGGTGTCCTGAACGGCACTTTTGAAGTAGAATGTATTATTATTAGTATTATTACTATTATTGTTATTATTATTATATTTTTGGGCATTGCCTGAGCAGTTTTGATACATTTAGAATATTTCATATATTGAGCTTTTGATCAAAATGTGTCCACTTTAAATATGTTTTATTTGAAAGTATAATGTGTAGTAAGCTGTGGCATGGCATGTCTCATATATCAGTGCTATTTTATTTTCACACAATTAAGAAGAGATACGTTTCAAATTAAATTGATTCATGGAAAGGCAGGTCCCTCAAATTAATGAATATGAAGTATGTATATGCGTTGGGAATTTGTTTTGAACAGACGACACAATGGCATTCAATTGCTCAAACAATTTTTGAAAGGAAAATGTGGGAATATCTAATGAGCTGTGTAGAATTCATTTGGACTGACATTATTAAACATGACCATTTTTCATTTAGTAGGAAAGGAAAGGTGTGATAAATAGCATTATTATTTTCGCAAAGGATTTGACAGGATTGGACCGAATTCATCATAATAGGAAATCCAACTATGACTTTGCCTCATACGCCATCCATACTCCTGCTGTGTGTATGCACAGGTTATAGGAAGGTATTGGCCGCTCCATTGATTTTTACTACTTGTAGGAATTACACGGCTATTTCTTTAATCTAATTTTATTAACCATCTTTTATAGGAAAGTGGCAACGTTATCACTGAGGTGTATCGGGGTTTGCAGTCCGTTGGCTTTCCCTTCAAGCCACCAGGACAAATAACAGTACACAATTAACCTGCCCAAAAGAAAGTTAGCTTTAAGGATGATTTCGATTTTCTCACAAATAAATAACTCATGCAGAAACATTCTCTATTTTATCCAAAACAAAATATCTGAGATTTTTGCTGAAAGAAATACTTTGAAAATGACTCAAAACTTGTTTTTAGAAATTGTCAATATTACCCAAGAGACAAACATGTCCTGGATTCATGTAGATGTGGCACGAGTAGACTAAAAATAAAGAGTGAAAAAAGCTGACAAAAGGACCATGGATACTATGGTAAGATAAATGATAATTAGCTATTATCACAAGTTTAATTTTATATTTTTATGGGGACAAAGTAATAAGTCAGCTCCAAGGCAGAACAGTAGTGATATGGTTGCGGTATTCAAGTGCACTGTGCCAAAACCATGTTGAAACGAGTCCTAAGCAAAGGGAGAAAAACAATGACTGGATTTTTTTCATTAGTATTCATTCAATATCTGCACTGCGTATCCTCAGTAGGGTCGCTGGGGTGCTGGAGCTCATCCCTGTTGTCTTCAGGCAGTGGGCAGGGGACACCCTGAACTGACTTGACTTGACCTGAACTGGTTGCCAGCCAGTTGCAGGGCACACAACTCACTCGCTCATTCACACCTAGGGACAATTTCGACCGGCCAATTAACCTGACATGCATGTTTTTGGAATTGTTAAAGTTAAGTTAATGAGGACATTCATCAAAGACCTGTGCAGCTTCAGGTAAAGTTTTAAAGAATAAAACTGTTTAAATGTGAAACACATACAGATTATACAAAACAGCAGCCAAATGATTACATGGTAAAGCACCCTTCAATGTTCTCATTGAATTCATAGGGATCTCAGCAAGGGATGGAATTAAAGAGCCTATTGGTAGGGGTGGGCAGATCAATCCATATATTAATATTAAGTACCTGGATACAATCGATACTATTTACCTTGGATCAATACTTCGCTCCTCGGCCAATTTCCTCAAAGCGCCACTTCTCTATGTAGATAGTGCATCCCTTTTCTGTCTCTCCTAGAACCCTTGGCCACATTCAGTTCATGCCAGTGTGTAATGGACATGTATACTATTAGCACCTCTCCCCCCCTTGCCTAATGCTGCATCATGTCTGCCAGACAGAAGACAGGCCCAAATCAATGCACCCTCTCCTACCAGAAGCCAAAAATGACAGAGGCAAACAGTTTAGACTTTTTTTTCAACTACAGAAGAGGACGATGTAATTTGTCTAGTGAAGCTGTCTGCTATTTAGGAGACACCAAAAAGTTACCTAAATACACAGACCCCTCGCTACTACGCACACTTTGGTTCTCGCTGGTTCACTGCTTTGCGGATTTGTAATTGAGTTGTATGTCTTTATTGCCATTGATATCAATGTATCGTGCATCGTGTTTCTAATAGACGGAGGACAGCGCAGAACAGATTAGGGAGAGTGCTCTATTTTGGGTGGGCATGACTCTGCGCAGGACTGTGTTAGGATGCTGTATTCTGTCAGTCAAACAGCCGAGGCATGCAAAATCAAAGTCTTAGAATAAAAAAGAAAAACTGGGAAGGATGGCGCCTGCTAGCTTTCAGCCCCTCGTGACTTTGAAAATAGATTAGTAAATTAAAGCAGACTCTAAGAAAGGACAGAAACATGCAAATAAATGCTTATCACCAACAGGTACTGCGTGGATTGTTGTTGCGTCCGGGAATCTACCGAAGCGGCGTCAGAAGGCAAGCAACAACCTGGCTGCAGGTCCAATCCTATTGCTCGGCTACGCTAACGCCACGCAATGGTGGACAAGGCATTCTTTTGGCTCAGACCTGAAGCTGCGCGTGCTTTTGATAAATGTCCTCCAATATCATCTTAATTTTGTACGATGACAATAAAACCATTCATTCAACTGCAATTATGTGTTGTGTGTTACTATTTGTTTATCTATAGTGTTTTCTTGTAACACTTGTATAATTCTCAGTCGGTAATGACCTCATCTGGAGGTGTTTGCCTCTTGGGGTTCTTTTACGAAGCTGTGATGCTAATTTGCATATTTTCACATTTCCTGGGTGGTTCTGGTCCCCATTCAAACCGAGAGATCTCTGCACATAAAAATGCTCACCCTGCAGAGAGTAATAAACTTCCAACAAAATGTTAACATGTTCCTAAACAAAGACTTGTCAATCTGGTATCACTATGGCAATGGAGCCAATGAAAGACAAATTACATTACTGACTTTATTCTCAAAATATTGTGCAATGAAATCTATAACAGTTCTCTAGATTACATTGTTATCCAGTATTTGTGTTTTTGTCACATTGCTGCTTTTTTGGAGTGACACTCTTGGCTTTTGTTTTATAACAGCTGTAATAGAAATATATATTATATACTGTAAAAGTCCACAATGTAGTTCTTTATAAAAAAATGAAACACTTTTGGTTTTTAAAATTGTTGTGTTTATCAAAGTTATAATCTAACTTAAGGGGAAGGGATCAGTTGTTCGATTATCATGATATTTTCAAGAAAAAGGCATTGGAACGGTATTGATCAATACAACCATGTATTTATTTCCCAGTAATGCCCACCCCTTACCTATTGGATGTTTTCTGAATGATTACAAGAGTTTTAGTCTATGTGTCCACGCTATTTAAGAAGAATGATTTACACGTGAGCTTTACTATGTTAGCTAGTTTTTGACAGGACATTAAAAAGTATAAAATGGAACAGATCTCCATTGTTATTATAAGAAAACTCACCAGCAAAACCAACGTGGTCATCTCCAGCAACGATAAAACGTGGAACATGCAACATTCAGTTGCCATATTTAAAGTATGATAGTGTTATGGAATGAACTGGGGTCAACTATAAAAACACACAAAAAAATTGTCCTGAATATTGCTGGTCTTGTTATAATGAGAACTGTCAACAGATGCCTGGATGCACGGTAAACTGGTCGCAGGCCAATTGCAGACAACTATTGATAAATAAACCATGCAAAGATAATGTGCATTTATGTATACAAGAGTCCTCCACCGGGAGACCAATAATTATTGATAACTCTTATGTCTCAAAAGATCTACAGAGACGGTCTGTAAGCGAGTGCATGTATTGATTGAGCCTCACGCAGTCAAACTGGGTAATTGCTTTTTAACGCCAAGCCATAAGTGAACGATACCGTGGGGATCTGTCATAAATGCATCCAGGGGAGTCGACAAAGAGATCAGGAGAAAAATTCTAATGCTTCGTTTGTGCAAGGCCCTTTCACTTGATTCTTTTTTTTTTCTCGGCAGCTTGTATTTCTTTTATCCAGATATATTTTCCTTGTGAGGTTTATGGTTTGTTGCGATGAAAATTTGAGGGTTGGAGGCAGTATCTACAGCACGGCTCTCAATCTCAATTTACTCGGGCGCCTTCAGAGTTGGGATCCGGGCGAAATGGGGCTGCAAGGAGTATTTCGCAAGATAAAAACATCCCATTTTCAAAAATAGTTTTTGTACTAAAAATCAGATCTAAATGTAAATAAATGATTTTATTAAAAATAAATTAAAAAAAATCGGTCTGTGTCTTTCTTTGTCTCTGGTCTTTCTCTTTTTATGTGTACATTTATCTCACTGTGTCTACATCTTGTCATTTTTCCACATTTCTCTTTTTCTCTCCCTGTCCCTCTATTTCTTTCCCTGTCTCTCGTTCTCTCCCTAACCCTGGCTCTCTCTCTCTCTCTCTCTCTCTGGCTTTCTCTCTCTGGCTTGCTTATATCTGGCTCTCTTTGATATCTTTGTCTCTCTCTCTCTGTGCCCATATTTGTTTTTCTCTGTGTCTCCCTCTGGCCCTCTTTCTCTCTCTCCAATTATATCTTTATTTAACTCTCCATTTACTTCTCTTTATATTTCTTAGTTTCTCTGTCGATCTTTACGTCTGTTTCACTATGTCTCATTCCTTTAACAAGCAGGGCCAGCCAAGTACAGCGACTTTCTAATACTGTGTTCACAACACTCTTTAGACGAAGTTCGCGTTTTCAAGCCCTGCCTAAGTACAGTGCCTAGCGAAGGTATTAGCGCACCAAAAACGTTTGTCATATTGCTACATGTCAGGCTTCAAACTTAAAGCTAAACTAAAAAATTGTGTTTTTAAAAACTCACAACAACAACCGTGAAGTGGCACCAAATCATTTCAACATTTTATATTATAATTACAACAACAAAACATAAGAATAGGTGTTGCAAAAATAGTGCCTCCCTACGTTTTCTCAGCTCAGCTAACTGTAAGTTTAAAGCCTTAAATATGTATTTTTTCAATGCAATGTAATTAGCACAGTGCTAGTGTCCAATTCAAACTTGAGCGCGTCACATTCGTTTGTTAAGGTGGCGCCTCAAACTGTCATCACAGTAAGCCTTAAATGACTCGGGGGCCAAGAGTTTGAGACCACTCAGCTACATAATTGTACGTGTCATAAATTGAGTAATTTCCTGCTTGTTAGATGGCGTATTCTCTCTTTTGAAAGTGGGGGAGGTTCAAATTTGACTGACTGTTCAGTCGTGTGGCCTCCTTAATTTACTATCTGTTGCTTCAGACGACAAAGTCAGTTCAGAAGGAATTTAATTATGATTTTAATGTGAAACATGGCACACTGATTTAATTTTACCTTGGACGTCATGCAACATGTTCAGCACCAAGACTGATGTACTTACAGTAATGCAGACTCCATAGCGTTGTACCGTGAAATCGTCTTACCGTTCTAATGCTGCACAGAATCATCTTGGGTAAACATTCACATATAGTATTACTCTGCCGTGCATGTATGAATTCATCAGTAGATGACACATAGTCACAAGGGACCATTTTGTGCAATAAAGCAATACATGTTTGCAGACTGCGTACTGTAGAATGTTTATGAAGCCCCATCCACAAGTGGATGCTACTCATCATCCTGCTGCTACAATTTCCCTGTAGGGTTTTGTTCATGAGGTTATACAGCATTATGGAGATTTTGGCTGCAGACTCTGCTGACTTAAGTGCAAATTACAGGATTAAACCGGTCAATTCATTTTACATCAATGGTATTGACCCGCGTTCATCCTACTGAAGCATGTATACAGAGCAAATGATATGCTTTGGCAGGAGGATATAATTTACTGGTGCCAGAAAAGAAAATTGTCCTTGATGACTTAAAAAAAGCAATATGAATAAAATTACTTTATTTATTACCAAGCCGAATGTAAGTATTTTCTTCTGATCTTAGTAAAACATATATTTTAAAATGCCCAGATATCTACTTGAAAATCTAATGTTGCTTGCTATAAGACATCAAATAAGCTAACTGTTCAGCCTATATCGTAAAGCTGTATTACTTGTTACATTTTTCTGTTGTGAAAAAACACATAGTTTGTATAGCTAAGACAAAACAACTAAATATCGTGACGTTACCTATCATCAGTCAAGGAAAATAACTACTGTATAACTAACAAATGAATGTATACGACTGTCACAAATAAAGCAGGTTATAAATGTTTTCTAACGAATTTAGCAAAAACAAAACACTCATGTTGGTCACCTAAAAATCTGACAAAGTCTTTTGTGGTTGACATTTAAAAATCTTATTCTTACGTGGGCAGCACGGCAGCGCAGTGGGGGGCGCGTATGCGGCATTGTTCTGAGTTCATTAGATCGAACCTCCTGTGTAGAGGTTGCATGTCCTGCCCGTGCTTACGTGGGTTTCCTCCGAGCACTCCGGTTTCCTTCCACATTCAAAAAACATGCATGTCAGGTTAATTGGCCGGTTCAAATTGTCCCTAGGTGTGAATGAGCTAGTGAATGGTTGGCAACCAGTTCAGGGTGTCCCCTGCCCAATGCCCGGAGATAACTGAGATGGACTCCAGCACCCCACAACCCTACTGAGGATAAGCGGTGCAGATAATGGATGGATTATTCTTACGCACTGGAAACGTACCACACTGCGCCAAAACACGTACAATGCAATGTGTGCCTCAGCATATTAGTAGTAACTAAACAATTCCTATTTCAATAATCAAATTGGGATCATAATAGTAAAGGCGTGCCATGTATTTTATCAGGCGTTGACTGTATTTACCTTGCACGATTCGTTTCATTGCATGCATGCGTGTCCTGTTTGTCAAATACTAAATTGAATGCATGAGCCAAACGTGCAAGAAAACAAACCCCGTTGACCACTGCAGCTATCAGCAGACGACTTTAATTTTCAAAAAGGTCGGAGCATCAAATGAGATGCAAAAACTACCAGCCAGGTTTTCTGCACACTTCGTAGGTGTGCACGAAATTAGATTATTTGCATGCACGTGGGTTGGATGTTGGCGTGAATGGAAGAAATGCTAGACTATTTTGTAATGCATGAGGTTAGACTTTATTGATGGCGAAAATCAGTTTCCGAAGAGGAGCTATCAAACCCTCATGCTCCATCTCACTCCAGTTGCAACACTCTGTATAGTCCACTGCTGTGAAGTTTGATTGGAATAATCTAAAAAGCTGTCAGGGGTCAGTTCTTAAATGTGGTCGTGTGAAAAACAAGAATTGGATTTTTATGATTAATTTTAGATGTTGAATACACGCCGTCCTCGTGCTGTAATATCTACTTCATGTTAAGAAAATAAAACTAATACTGCGTTTCCTCAATAACCATTCCTTAAACAAATCCAGTTCCCAAGTCTGATGACTAAAGATCTTCAACTGGACAAAAATATATCATTTACTACATCACAATTGACACAAACAGATCATTTTGTTGGTGCAACTAATGAAAACTAAGAAGACAGTTGCTAACAGAAACAAGAGCACTAAAGAAGTTTGTTATAAAGTAAATGAGTTATTGTCATTAACCTATAAAAACAACCACAGAGGAGTGCAAATTCTCTCTGTGCTCTTGTGAGTTAATTTTGTTTTTCCCCAAAACCTGTTAACGCTCATCAAAAGCTCCATCCATAAAAGCAATTCTGAGTGTGAATGGCAGCGATTAAATGGTGACCAGTCCAGGGTTTACCACACTGGCAAAATGTTTGTCTATCGATGTGATTCTGAGTGGGAATGTCTAAAATTACGTGGTGGGCAGTCTTAGAAGTTCTACACGAGCAAGCATACCCTTGTGCTTAGACGCATCCAGAAAATTAAAAAACTGAAATGTTGATTATTGGTCCAGCTCATTGTCCTGAGTTGTTTTCAAACACTGCCCTGAACCTAGACAAATGTAATATCACCCATAATGACTCGGTTAAAAATCTAGGTGTTATATTTTATCCTAATCTGTTATTTCAGTCACACGTGAAAAATATTACTAGAATAGCTTTCTACCACCTCCGTAATATTGCGAAGATTCGTTCGATGCTGTCCCAATCAGATGCAGAGGTTTTAGTTCATGCGTTTATTACTTCTCGGCTTGATTACTGTAATGTATTGCTTTCTGGTCTCCCGATGTCTAGCTGTAAAAGTTTGTAGCTGGTTCAGAATGCGGCAGCTAGACTAGTGACTAAGACAAAAAAGTTTGAGCATTTCACTCCTGTATTGGCCAACTTGCACTGGCTCCCAGTCCACTTAAGATGTGACTTTAAGGTTCTCTTATTAACATACAAATATTTGCATGGACTTGCACCCTCTTATCTCTGTGATTTGATTTCCGCCTATGTTCCTGAACAGAGTCTGCGCTCGGAAAATGTCGGTCTACTTGTGACTTCGAGAGACAAGAAGTCTGCAGGCTTGAGAGCGTTCTCCATCCGGGCCCCGGTGCTATGGAATGCCCTGCCTCTGGAGACAAGATCTGCAACCTCAATAGAAGTTTTTAAATCAAGACTTAAGACACACTTCTATTCCAAAGCTTATGATTGATGCCCACTATATATTCTGTATTGTCCTGTCTTTTTCCGACTGCCTGCCTGGTGGTGATACCAAGGAGAAAGACGATTTGAGATGAGTCAACGGACCAGCGTCCGACCTGAAGCATGTCAACGCCTGTATTGACTAGCTGGCAGAGATGGGAAGCTGCGTCGTGGCCGTCATAGACTTTTGGACTAGTTTACAGGCTGGGGGTGTCGTTGCTGTCATGCACTTTCCGGACAAATTTTCAACATGTTACCTAGTGTTTACTATGTCTGTGTACTGTAATGCTAAATGCAATTCACCCTGGACATCCTGAAAGGGGGATACCATTTGGGAGGTCCCTTCTCAAGGTTTCTCTTTTTCATCACGCTGAGGTTTTGAGTTGTTCCTTGCCCGCATGCTGGTTTAATATCAGGTAATTGTGTAATTGTTGATTAAGGGCTATATAAATTAATTTGACTTGACTTGACTAGAATGAGGACAGGTATCAATAAAAGTGGATGGATAATAAGTTCCAAAATAATGATTACGGTAATTACATCACCGATTTTTAAAATATACAACATTGACAATTTAGTGAAATGCAAAAAGCATTTATTTGGCAACCAAAGTAAGTCTGCCACTTACTGATCAACTGGCATCAAGTAAATCGCTTTTAAATTTAAAGCTATGTTAGTCCATTATTTTATTTTAGTTTTATCTTTTTATAAAGGACAGGACATCGTCTGGGTTTTTAGGCTGGTTAAGGGTTGTTCTAAAGAATCACTGTCACTGTTTGGAGTGACTCATCCAGTTGAAGCCACAAAGAGTGACAGCATGTGCCTGTGGGTGTGTATAGCGTTGAAAGTCTCCCTTTGAAAAAAAGAAAAAAACAACAGATAAACAGCAGTTCAAGAAACAAGAAAAAAAATATCACTTCGGTCTGCAAAGCACACTTTAGTCTTTGTGTCCAAGCGAGACCTGTTTGCAGCATGTTTCACATTTTTGAAAAAATAAGTCCTTTGAAATGACCCTTTAAATTGAGTTGGGTTGAACACAAAAACAATATGTTGCTGTTCCATTTGAGCTGTTGATTAGCTTTAAAATAAATTTTACCATACATTTTTAGAGCAGCTGGCGGAATCAGGTTAGACGGTGAGGGTCCGGCACAGGTTTGTTAGAAGCACACGCTAGGCACATGTACTCGATGTGCTTCTTTCAGACGTAACACCCAAAGGTAATCAAAATTGTATTATTGACCTGGAGAGGAATAATTACACGTGTATTCATTTCAATGAACAAAAAATTAAGACAATTGCCTTAGAAATAACTTTGGGACTAACTCAGTTGGTAAACTAGGGTGGCGCAACAACTGTACATTGCAGTATGTGTGACCTAATATCATGGTTTAAACTTTAGTAAAGAATCAAAATAAGGAGGGAGAAATTAAGTGATATGAATTTACAATAGGTAACAGGAAGAAAAACCTTCAGATAAGATAATTCCATTACCCGTTTCCGACACCCTCACCTGAGCCTCCTCTTTTTATAAAAACCTTCAAGGTTAAAAAAAAAAACACAGATCAGCCTCTAGGGTGTAGAAATAAAAGAGTAGCAACTTAATTGCCCTATATCGACAATGATGTTATAGTCAAAGTAACGGACAACAGTAGGCAATACTACAACAAATATGGAACTGGTATCCCATAAAATCACTTTGGCATTTGTCCATTATTTGAAAACAGAATAAACTTTATCTATTATCTGCACCGCTTATCCTCAGTAGGGTCGCGGGGGTGCTGGAGACCATCCCAGCAGTCTTCGGGCAGTGGGCAGGGGACACCCTGAACCGGTTGCCAGTCAGTCGCAGGGCACACAGAGACAGACATCTCAATCGCTCATTCACACCTAAGGACAATTTGGACCAGCCAATTAACCTGAAAAACATGTTTTTGGAAACAAATTAAACTTATCACATTCAAAAACGACTTGTGTAGGTATCACCTCACCTTCTGTGATAAGGAGCATCAGAAAGCGCATAAGGTATAGACATTCAGCAAAAGAGTGGCGGTAAAGGAAGTGGGAGCGAATGAACAGGAAAACTGATAAACAAGATCGGAAAAAGAAGGAAAAGGAAAAAAAAAGATGAAGATGCCAGCAAGACATTGACTGAGACAAACACAGGAGGAAGCACACTAGCGCACAAATACAGAGACATAACAAGAGGCAGCAGACCAACAACAGAATGGAAAAAAGGCTAGGTAACAACTCGTTGACCCAGATGGGCACACAAACAGAAAGACCATGCCGTGTCAGAGCGCTGGCACACAAGAAATGCTGTTAAAGTACAGCTTTGGTGCAGAAGTTGTCTAGAATGACTGAATCTTTTAGCAAGACAAGCCAGTAGAGAAAAAAAAATGCCTTCATCTGACCTAATCAAAAAGCCAACATATTTACAAAGCCTTCAGGCAAGAAACTGGACAGCTTTGCTATTATTGAGCACAAATGCAAATCCCAAACCACAAAAGCACTACGTGTATTTAAAAGGGGAATCCCAGGCCTAACTTGGTATAAGCAGGGGTCTTGAACGTAATTGACTTTGGGCCCGCCAGAGCAAGGTTCTGGGTGAGTTTTGCCAAGTTCTCATAAATATCATAATTCTTTACGCAAAACCAAATCTAAAAAACATTAAGGATGAATAAGGAAAATAAATCACTTAGTCAATCATTAATCCATAATCAGCTAAGGCTGCACATAAAGGGAAATTGTGTATTATTCAATGCCTCAAAGTGGTAAAAAATATTCTCATTAATTAATACAAATGATAGATAAACACTGAATTGAATAATTATCAAAAGTACATGAACTATTATACATATGTGATTTCTTATAATACTCGGGAAATGTCCAAATATTTTACATAGCATGAACCTGAACCTGACTTAGAGAGGGATTGCATCTTTGTCCCCAATGTTGTTGCTATGGTTACCCAAAAAAATAAAGGAAAATGTCTATGCAAAACAATAGATGAAAAATTATGCTTTGTGGTTACTTTGAGGCTCCATAATTGTCATTCTTACTAGTAATCTTTAGCACTTGCAGTCGGTTGCATTATATAATAGTACAACATATAGTGGTCAAATTATACACTGTGTCTCTTTCACTATCCTGTCAAAATAATCCCAAGATGTGGGTTTGAGACCCCTGGTAACGTAACCCATTCACTGGCACCTCTACTACAATGGAAAATGAAGGTTTGACTCCATAGGCAGTATTAACCGAGTACTGCCTATGGAGTGGAAGTTACAAGTTATTTTATGCTCCCTTTACACTGTAGAAGTAGCATTAGCTAATCCAGGAAAAAATCACAAAAATAAGCTGTAGAGATGCTGTACAGCTGTTAAGAAAATCTCGTAATGCCTGTCTTTGTTAAACAGAATCATGTCTGAAATCAAATAACAATGTAAAGTATTTCATGAAGTTATGTAATCTGAAAGGCATAAGAAGCAAATTGGGTAAACCAAAAGGCATAGAGACTTGTCATTTAACCATTAATATGACACTACAAGAAGGCATCAAGACTTTAGCATGGCATTACAAGTTATGAACCAAGCTAAAATGAAGGCGTTCTACAAATGATTACCCTAATTAATTTGCATAAGTACAGTGGAATCTTGCTAGTTCGCGGTTCTACTTTTGCTGGTTCAGAGCTTCACAGGTCTAAAAAATATACCTTACCTTCTCAATAAAAGCATTTATTGACTTGACGCCATTGAGCGCGAGCTTATGTCAACCGAGGACACGGTGTGGACACTCGTATTGTGAAAGGGAGGGGGAGGCCCTGACACAATGCTTAGTCATGGTGAGTTACCGCTTTGCTCACCCCCCTCCTTTAACTCGTCCCACCTAACCCCCTTCTTATGTGGCGCTCAGTTTATCATGGCGTTGACATGCTTTAGGTCAGACGCTGGTCCGCTGACTCATCTCAAATTGTCCTTCTCCTTGGTATCACCACCAGGAAGGCAGTCGGAAAAAGTCGAAGACGAACAGGAACATTAAATAATATATCAACATTTTATTCAAGTGGCAGGTCCAAACTAAAAACGTATTGTTTATTCTAAATCAAAGTTAATTTTACCCTAGTTTGGAATGAGGAGGCCCTATCAAGTGATTAAACAGTTATCAACCAACTAAAAACATTGAAACTATGTTTCAGCCAGCAGACTGTTTTACAAGAGGTGACAAGATGGCGGCTGCGCATGGATACATGCTTGCGGCTAGCTCTCCAGCTAATCTTCTATTTATTGCCGTTCTCTTGTCTTTTTTGCTTTCACTTTTGGACACATGTGTGGCCAAAAACACTTACAGTAGGGACGAACTTATTCGGTTGGGTGGGCGTCTAAATTTCGATTTTTCGGGCACTTTTTATACCGCCCATGATATACCGAGCGAACTTCAAAGAGACCCGGCATCCTTGTGGACAGCTATTCCTCTTAATAAACGTCGCCGACGGCGCCGTAAAGAAAGGACACAGAAGCGTGGTTGCCGTGCAGGTAGATGTGTGAAGCGCGTGAAGTCCAAGCAGCAAGATGGACGCGAGGATGTAACTAATTCCACCATTCATTCCTCGCCGGACAACCGACGCTGCTTTAAACTCAGCGCTCACGAGCGGCCACAACGCCGGGAGCTTTTGAAGATCTCGACAAAGACTACAAAGAGTTCAGCTAAGTCAAATGATTCAGCAAAGCTGAAATTTGGTCTGTTAAATATTAGATCGCTTGCTCCAAAAGCTTTACTTGTTGATAACATTATTCGTGATTATAAACTTAACTGTATGGGTCTTTGTGAAACGTGGTTACGCCCGGATGAGCACTTAGCGCTAAATTATGCCTCTCCCCCAGACTACGAGAGTAGTCATATAGCACGCACGCTGAAAAGAGGTGGTGGTGTTGCGCTAATCTCTGAAAAATCGCTCAAATTTAATACACGTACCTCTAATAATTACAAAACGTTTGAGGCTCTTGTGATGCGGTCCCCTCAATTGTCAATTGATGTAATAACTATCTATCGTGCACCTGGGCCATACACAACTTTCTTAGACGAATTTGCTGAACTTTTGTCTGAACTAGTAACCTATGCAGACAAAATTATAATTATGGGAGACTTTAACATTCATATGAACTCCCCACACAGTTCACTTACTATTGCGTTTAGTTCTCTAATTGAAGCATTTGGTTTTACTCAACTGGTTGACTTGCCAACCCATAAAAATGGGAACACGCTAGACTTGATTCTGACTCGAGGAGTTTTAACCTCAAACATTATGGTTCTACCGTGTACTACTGTTATCTCTGATCATTATTTAGTGACATTTGAGGTGCTAACTAAATGTAGACTTAATAAAGCTGAGGGATTTAGCGGACGCAATATAAGCACTGGCACAGTTTCTGAGCTCTTTGAACTCCTTCCTGGAGCAGTTGCGTCCTTTCCTAAATACAATGGCTCGATTGACTCACTCATGAATGAGTTCAATACCACCCTGACTAGTATGCTGGATTCAATAGCGCCCATAAAACTAAAATCACGTCCTAAAAGACGCACACCTTGGTTTACTGATGAAACTAGAGCCCTTAAAAAAGAATGCAGGAAATGGGAGAGAAAATGGCGCGCTACCAAGCTTGAGGTTTTCCATCAAACCTGGTGTGACAGCTTGTTAAAGTATAAAGCGGCCCTTGCCTCTGCAAAATCGGCCTACCTTTCGAAGGTGATTGCGTCTCAAAAGAACAACCCCAAAGCCCTTTTTGACACTGTAGCATCGCTTACAAGGCAACAGGCTATCGCAGACAGTTCGACACACTCTGCTCAGGACTTAATGGTCTTCTTCACTAAGAAGATTCAATGCATACAGGAAGAAATTGCAAAAGATATTGTTAGTACCACACGTATTAAAGGACTGAAATTTACAGATGCGCGACAGGGTGGCTGCCCTGGGAAAATGGCCGGTTTTAGTGAACTGTCACTTGATGATCTCAAACAAGTGGTGAATGCGGCCAAACCGACAACTTGCCAGTTCGACCCTCTCCCAGGTTCACTTATTAAAAGTCTTTTTAGCGTCCTTGGGCCTTCAGTTCTAAATATTATGAATACATCACTCTCCTCAGGTGTAGTTCCAGCAGCTTTTAAGTCCGCCGTTATTAAACCCACACTGAAACGACCCAACCTTGATCCAGAAATATTAAGTAATTACAGACCTGTGTCAAACCTACCTTTCCTCTCTAAAGTACTCGAAAGAGTAGTGGCACAGCAGCTGAATGCTTTCATATCGGAGAATAACCTTTTTGAATCCATGCAATCTGGATTCAGGGCTAACCACTCTACTGAGACAGCTCTGATCAAGGTAACAAATGATCTCCTAATGTCAATGGATTCTGGCGCTTCATCACTTTTGCTGCTACTGGATCTTAGTGCTGCTTTTGACACAGTGCGCCACAATATCCTACTAGAACGGTTGGAAAAATGGATTGGTCTCTCAGGAGCCGTCCTCTCGTGGTTCAAATCTTACCTCTCAGATAGGACGCACTGTGTTAAATATGGTGAAACGACATCTGAGCCCTTTAATGTTACCTGCGGTGTTCCGCAGGGTTCAGTGCTCGGCCCCCTACTTTTCAACATTTACATGCTTCCATTAGGTGATATCATTCGCAAGTACAATATCAGCTTCCACTGCTACGCAGACGACACTCAACTATATCTTCCGTTGGAGGAATCTTCCACACTAAACTGTGGAAATTTGGAGGCCTGTCTCACTGAGATAAAAGAGTGGATGTCACTCAATTTCTTGCGTCTTAACTCTGAAAAGACCGAAATGTTAGTCATTGGTCCTTCTAAATGCCGGGACTTATTCGCAAAAACTGCTGTGAACATTGACAAATGTCACATCACACAGAGTGACTCAGTTAAAAATTTAGGTGTCATATTTGACCCTGATCTATCCTTTGAGATGCATGTAAAGCAAATTACTAGAACTGCCTTCTTCCATCTTCGCAACATTGCTAAAATCCGTTCAATACTGTCTCAGTCTGATGCGGAAACAATAATTCATGCATTTGTTACCTCCCGTCTCGATTACTGCAATGCACTACTCTCCGGTCTCCCGAAGTCCAGAATCAAGTCTCTTCAGCTAGTACAAAATGCCGCAGCGAGGCTTTTAACTAGGACAAAAAAGTACGATCACATAACACCGATTATGGCTAACCTGCATTGGCTCCCAGTTAGCCAAAGATGTGACTTCAAAGTTCTCTTAGTATTGTACAAAATCATACATGGACTTGCTCCCTCTTATCTTTCAGATCTGATCTGCCACTATGTCCCGGTCCGAAGCCTACGATCTGAGAGTGCTGGTCTTCTGATGATCCCGAGAGCAAAGAAGTCTTCTGCTGGTTCGAGAGCGTTCTCCATCCGGGCACCGGTGCTGTGGAATGCTCTTCCCCCTGAGATTCGATCCGCAACCTCAGTGGAAATGTTTAAATCTAAACTTAAAACTCACTTCTACTCCATTGCATACGAATAACCTACTCCTCTTGTCGGTTGAAAATAGTTTGTGTAATATAGTGTAACAATCTGTGAAGCCCTTTGAGACTCTTCGTGATTTAGGGCTATACAAATAAAAATGACTTGACTTGACTTGACAGCAAAAAATTGGAGGGTTGCCAAAGACATACAACTTCAAGGTAGGTTCAAAGACCAACAGACGTTCTAGCCAAATGCCTCACTAGCAGGTTACCATGGAAGCTATGCCCCTGGAAAGGTCTGTGTAGTAAATCCAGGGAGACCCACTCTTTTAAAGTTCTGAGCAACTTGTTGCTGGTTTTTAACTCAGCATAAACATGACCATGAAATGATCTTGTGAAAAAAATATAATCAAAAGGAAGTTGACAAAAATAGAAAAAAAAAGCCTGCAATACACCGTTAAACCTTGAGGTTGAATATGAATTTAGCTTTTTAGAATGTAATAAAGACCATTTTTAACACAGCGTTGATGGGGAAATGGGAAACATAAAACCAGGAGTGCTTTCATGTGTGACCTAATGTCACCCAAAAAAAGGGTTCCAAATCCTGCAATGAGTGATAACGGTGTCACGAGAAACAAGCTGACCTGTTACTACAATCCTGGCATTGATAAAGGGCAGAATGAGGTGAACAACTTGGCTGTTGGTTACAGGACAGAGGGACTTGGAATGAGGGGTAGATTCAAAGCCCACCTTTCACAAAAGACTACTGTGAACACAGTCCAGGTGCTGGGAAGAGGTTAAAGAAAAACAAAACTGAGGCTACTTTGTGTGTTTTCAGTAGAAAGGATCTCGAAAGGGTAGAATTTGCACAAAA
Source organism: Urocampus carinirostris (assembly GCF_059441175.1). Taxonomy (NCBI): domain Eukaryota; kingdom Metazoa; phylum Chordata; class Actinopteri; order Syngnathiformes; family Syngnathidae; genus Urocampus; species Urocampus carinirostris. The sequence continues at coordinate 19,226,972 of NC_142353.1, read as the reverse complement.
GTCCATAAGAGAACTCAAAGTGCAGTCGGCCTGTTTGGCCTCCCTAGTGTTTAATCAATAGTGTTCTAAATGCATATGGATTTCAAGAGGAATAAAACAAGGCAGGAGAAGATGGATGCCTGACTGATGAGACACTTCAGTGCGATGGAACATTGACATGATTGTGAGGGCAATTTAGCATATAAATATCAGCTTTAACGGAGTAGGTTCAAAAAGTGCAGCGGCATAAAACGAAGGGTTGTAGTGGTCAAGAGGAAATTTAATTAAGCCTTATCCCGGAGCCATCTCAACCACAGCAAAGTGGATTGTATGCGCAACGGTTTTGCAGAAAGTGCAGGCAGCATTTGCTAAGGAGAAAGCAAGAGTAATAGACTGTCACAGCACACAAACTACTGTGGATATGTTTGGACTTAACAGGGGGTACACACTTGGATCTGAATAAACTATGCTACATACAAGATTTTGTGGCTTTTTATTTGGGTACCAAAACAACATCGATAATTAACTAAAGGAAACAACTAAGTGTTTGCACACTACAAGGATACAATACAAAGTCAAAGGCCGAGGGAAGACAGTCAAAATCAAAACAAAAAAAACAAAACCTTACCCCATAAAAGAACAAATGTATATTTCAGGGCCCCAATTACACAGCAAGTGACTCTTATAACATCTAATACTTAAACAATTAATATATTTATTTTCTTTATCAAAAAAAATGCATGGTATGGACATATATTTAGATCTATATAAGTTAGAGACATTTTTAGGGTCATCATCTGAATAAGAGATTCTAAAATACTGGGTCATGACACAAAAATGTGCTGCGGACCTGTTCTCGGTGGATTGCAGGACTCTGCCTTGCATCCCTGCCAACATAAGATATTGTGATACTGCTCAATCTCTTCCACCTGTTGAGTCAATCGACACAGTTGAAAGGGACCACATCTCATTATTTTGTGAGTTTGTCATTTATTTCACCTTAGGTAGTGATAATGGACAGAAAAAGTGGAAATCTATGACAACAACAATTGAGTTGAAAAACAATATCAAAATAAAAAAATAAGAGTGTCTGCTATTGAAGCGCTGCTGGAAGGCACACTAAATGGTTTAACAATGTTATCATTTTAGCTTTTTACCCATATATTTAACTTTTTTTAACCACATAATTAAATAATTATTCATGTTAAAGGTACACATTGTTATTATTTTGATTTTCATTCAGTATGTGGCTCTTATAAGGCAGAATTTAGGGGTCTATTAGGTGCAATCAAGGCTTATATGCGACACTAAATGGTACTTGAGGTCGTTTGAGTTTTGCTGGTCAATTTATTATTATTTTTTTTTTAAAGTGAATATATTCTACGATCTCTGGTTCAAACTGAAGAATTGTTTTATCGGATACATTTGAGAAGTAGAAAACGATTTTCAATTCTGGTTGCAGCTTTTTCATAAGGGTGGAATAGTGGGTACTGAAGACCACCCAGAATCAATTATTATTATTATTAATATCACTAAATGTCCAACTAACTAAATGTTTTACACAATAGATATGCTAATAACATCAGGTTGGTGAGGGTAATTGGTTTTAGAAGCCAATTTTAGAAGGCTAAACAAGCAAACCCTCAGAGAAGCAATTGTTTTATCTTATGTTATTCAAGCAAACTGAACATAGTTGAGTTTGTCCTACATCCTGGCCTTATCACATAGTTGTATGTACTTTTTAGAACTCTTGGGGATTCACAAATATAAGTCATGCCTGTTTTACTTGTACATCGCTGATTGATGTGTGGAAAGTGTGCTTGTGTGTGCCTTCCCTAATACGTCATTCATTTCTCACTCATCTCATTAGCTAATTCACAAATCAATATCGGCAGAGCTTCCGCTCAAAGCCTGTGCTCATGTGTATTGCTTGTTAAGCAATTTGATGTCCATTTCTTCCTGAAAAAAAAATCAATATCATTTTGGACCATTTTTAAGCTTTGACTCAGTGTCATCATTGCTGAACCTGGTTTGCATGACTTAAAGCCTTTTTTCATCACGTGTTTGAACGTGAAAGTGCAAAAATATGTGTATTAAACTATTCCCAAATTGTTTTTTTTTTTTCAATTAGGCATGGAACTTGTAATGTTCCTCCCACAATTAAGCAAATATTTTATGCTGCTCTAGGCTGTTACGTCATTGAAGGAACATTTCAAAACGGTAAGTCCCATTAACACAACAAGCATGTGAGGCAGTTCCAAAAACAGGCAGTGATTGCAGTGAATAGTGATATCATACCGCTCATCTCTGCTTATCCTGTCGCTGGGGGGCTTATGACCCTTTTGTCGGAGTTGCCTGCTACGACCTCCAAAAGTTGCGTTCCATGATTGCCTTTTACTCATTCAGGAAGGTGATTGTGTCTTTTCATATGTGTTTTTTGCCATGTGTGTCACTGTTATAATTGTGTCTGTCCAGCTCCCTGTTAGCGTCATGGTTGCAGAGGGTGTTCCTAATTTGTGTTCTCCCTATTGGCGCATGTTAGGCTGCTTACCGTGTGTCGCTTGGCCAGCTAGCCTGGCTATAGCGCCGGTTTTGCCATTTCCCTTGGTTTATTCCTGGCCGGCTTCGTGTTTGTCACCATAGCGGTTGTCGCTTTTGTTGTTGCTTACTGCATTACCTAATGTGTTTGCCCCAAAAACCTTTGCAAGAAGTAAGGTAAATGCAGTTGAAAATAAAACGTTAGGGCTCTTTAAATTCAGATGGACATTGGTAACACGTACTTGATCTGTTTTGTTTGAAATTGCAACTGTACACATGGACTAATAAACACTAAACATAAAAATGAGGGAAGGGGATCAACTATATGCAGCATTTTTCAAATAGGCAGAAACCATTTCGTAATCATGTATTATAGGCATTAGACTAATCATATTACACACCCCCAAAACATCATGTAGCATTTAAAAAAGGAAAATATTTAGAGTGGCAGCACGGCGGCGCAGTGGTTAGCGCGTGTGCAGGCACAGTTCTAAGGTCTTGGGAACCTCCTGTGTGGGTTCAAATCCAGCTACCGGACTTACTGTGCGGAGTTTGTATGTTCTCCCCGTGCTTGCGTGGGTTTCCTCCGGGCACTCCGGTTTCCTCCCTTATTCCAAAGACATGCATTTCAGGTGGATTGGCCGGTCCAAATTGTTCTTAGGTGTGAATGAGCGAGCGAGTTGTCTGTCCCTGTGTGCCCTGCGATTAGCTGGCAACCAGTTCAGGGTGTCCCCTGCCCACTGCGCGATGATTGCTGGGATGGGCTCCGGCACCCCCGTGACCCTACTGAGGATAAGCGGTGCAGCTAATGAGAGATGAATGAGAGAATATTTAGAGTAGGAAGAAGTAATAGCATTAGCAGTACTCTTTTCAAAGAGGACAAACATGTATCCTTCAGAGTAAAGGGTGTACTACTAAGAATGTAATAACTTTTTTTTACAAATGTATTTAACATTATTCTCTTTGACATGAATAGTCAAGTCATGTTTATTTGTATAGCCCTTAATCACAAAGAATCTCAAAGGGCTGCACAGACCACAGATTATTATGTTATCATTATTATGTTGAGAGGGATAAACTCCTACCCTAAAAATGGCTTGGAGAGGTGGTAATACCCTAAAACGTGGTGGTTAAGGGATCCGTGAACAGTAAATTGCTCAGTCCGTTGACTCATATTTAGAGAATGAAAATATTTTGTTTACTTTTTTGTACTTGGAATGGCAGTTGTTTCCTACAAATTTGCTTATAACATACTCCATCTCTATATGTTCTCTCCATCTCGATTCTCTGCTTCAGTTGCAGAGTATTGGTCAAAACTCTCTGATAACACTTCTGCATCAACCCAGGTCTCTCTCTTTGATTGGAAAACTCCACCATTCACCAGAGCTGTCTCTTCCTGTATACCGACTTGTCTGAGACAAAAACAGGATGTACAGACCTTGAGTATCTGATTGCACTTTGTTTGGTCTTGTCAACATCCATGCTTGCCACATCTTTTCATTTGTATTACAGGTTTATTTGTATAGCTCAGACCTCGAGAATACCTCAAGCTTGAGTCGAAAATCACTTGAAAAGAAAACATTTTCCCCTTTAAGTTTATTGCCTGGTGGCACAGAAGATGAGTGGTTAGCGCATCTGCGGCACAGCTCTGAGGTCAAATCCAGCTGCCAGCCTTCCTGTGCAGGGTTTACAAGTTCTTCCCGTGCTTACGTGGGTTTCCTTTGGGCATTCTGGTTTCCTCCCACATTCCAAAATCATGAATGTCAGGTTTTTAAGCTGGTCCAAATTGTGCCTGATTGTGAATGAGCAAGTGAGTATGTATGTTTAGACATGCCCTGTGACTGGATGGCAACTCGTTCAGGATGTCCCCTGAAGACAGCAAGATAGGGCTCTAGCACCCTCTGCGACCTTACTTAGGATAGAAAGTGCGGTTTATGGATGGATAAGTTTTGTGCCCCCTCTACTTATACTGTATGTCTGCAGCTTTTGCACTTAGCCATTCCTAGCCCCACCTAAGTCAAACCCATGACTTGCGAACCAAATGTGACCCGCTAAAAAATGTTATGTGGCCCTCGAAATTTCTGAATGTCTAAAAAAAAAAGGGTGTAAATAGCGTTTTGACATTAAACTACATTTCCCGCAATACGTACTCCCAAAAATACCTGTGAAGCAAAAGCTCAGTGCCAATAAATGGCACTCTTTCAAAATAATTGTCATTGTGTGAAATCAAGAATTTATGCTAAAAATATAATAGACAATTTTAGCTTCTTTTTTTTATATTTAGTGAACTAATCAGTAACATATTTGGTAAAGTAGTAACATAATAAATACCTTTTTGTGTATTAACATTCTATGCAACTGAAATTTTTGTAAGTTGAATAAGTAATACATTCAGAGTTATTTTACATTGAGAGGATACATTTATTATTTTCAACATCTAATTACATCCATAGTTACATCAGGCCCTTTAAAGACCGCTTTTATGGTGATGTGGCATTCGGTCAGCATTAGTTTGACACCCCTGCAATACGAGGAAGACAAAGTCAAATGTTAGTACTGAAGGACCCAGTTTTGGCTCATGTAGTCTCTGCTTCCACATTTAAAGGCATGTTGTGCATTATTTAACACATCCTAGTGGCAAAAACATATCCATTATTAAAGAAAATAATATTCATTTGAATCATGAGCAAAAAACACTTCGTAAATGATAGGGACGGCAGAAGCTCAGGAGGTAGAGCGCTCGTCTTGGGATCAAGGGATCCCAGTTCGAATCCCGGCTTGTCAGTGTTACATGTCGAAGTGTCCTTGGGTAAGACACTATACCCCCAATAAGCAGGTTAGCGCCTTACATGGCTGCAAGGCCGCTATTGGGAAATGTGGAGCACATTGTAAAGCGCTTTGGGAAGTCATTGACTTGAAAAGCGCTATATAAATGCAAATCATTTCATTTCAAATATGCTTTTTTTTTTTTTTTTTTTTTTTTTTTTCAAAAAACTCATAGGTTTGGTAAATTTGTATTTATTTTACATAACATGAGGCTCAACCAGAGCGAGCAACTTGCCGCTACGGGTACCCCCAAAACCAAAACCTCTGTAAGAGTCTGGACCAAAAAAAATTTGAATATTCTGTCACTTTGAGTAGTCTGTATAAATAATTTACCTTGTAGCATTTGTCATTTTAACTACACAAGTGTCCCTTAAAATATAATACAGTGGATCAATGTTATATATTGAAAAAAATCTCTAAACATGGATAGAAATTTAGATGTAGATTCCAATTCAAATAACAGTGTCACTATACTTAACAGAAAGTGGACTAGTGTGGAAAAAAGTGAGGTCAAAATGAAATGATGCGGTGGATCGATTTTATATTTGGAATCAGAATGAGAGACCCTTGGCCCTTCATAACACTTTGTAACGTATAGCCAGTAAATATACATTCAGTGTCCGAGGCTGGTTCTATGTGGGTCACAACCTTGGGCTTGTTCGGTAAATAAATCAGCTACTCCCACTCCAATACATTTAAGTGGTATCTTGGCAACTGGAAGCACTGCCATAATAATACAGCAGCTTTAGACAATGTTTTTTGCAGAGATTGGTAGTCTTCATTAAGTAGCACACCTTCCGAGAGCAGGCATTCCCAAACGCATTGCAAACACTCTGCCAGAATCTGCAGCGAGGTTTAATTAAAGTATTTTCTTAAAACAATAGGCGAGTACAATCACTTCAGGAAAAATACCATGTTTGTCATAGAACCAAAGGTATATTATAAATTAGGGATGCAAAGAATTTTGAACAAAAGTGCCTTTTTGGTTTCCACCTAAAGAAAAAATAAAACTGTAAAAGGCTTCCTAAAGAACAATGTTATGATTCTTGGGATTGTTATTTACATGTTACTGAACATAACTTCTCAGATTGGCTGGTAACCAATTCAGGTTATCTACTGGCTACTGCCCAAAGTCATCTAAGATCGTTTCCAGCACCCCTGTAAACCTAAGAATAAGCAGGAAAGAAAATGGATGGATAAGTGGATGAAAATAATTGTTTTAATCTCCTAAAGGGCCAGTGGTATCAAACATTTATTTCACTCAAAGAACATCCCAACTAGAAAACGATAACAGAACACTAAAACTCAGAGCCATTTTAATTTGTAAACCAGTAC